>NC_139705.1:48073733-48113789 GCF_964188405.1 Protomyctophum parallelum | reverse complement strand
AGGTCACCGATGCGGGCGCAGCGCCGGCTACACCTAGCGCTGTCAACTCGGAACTCACCAAGTGTCTCCGGCTCGCAGCTCGCAGTCGCGGAGTAAACACTCAATCTCCCTCCGCTGGGTGTGAAGCCCCGGCGGTTCCGTGGCGGCGGAGGCCGCGGCGGTCATAACAATAACAATAAGGACAATAACAAGTCATAAATGTCACAAATGTGAGGATGTGTGAGCGGGGAAGCGCTGCTGACAGGCGTCAACGGCCGCATTGATCCACAGCGATAAAGACGCTGTGTTGTGTGTGTTTGCGGAAGTAGGAAGTGATGGTGGCCTCGGGTTTATATGGCGTTAGTACGACGGTGTCGCGTTTAGGCTAAAAGAACAGATCTACAACACTAGTGCAAGCTATCAACGCGTCGCGTTGATAGCTTGTAGATCGAGTGAGCCGTCTGATGACAACTTCCTCCCATGTTTATTGGTACATTTTTGGCACATTTTGCGCAGAGCAACAAACAAGGCCAACGGAACAAATCCTACACTGATCAATACAATACAAGTGTGTATGATGGTGGGTAAAAGGAAGCAAATTAGTCATTCAGCTTTTATCAAATTAACATAATTAATTCAATGCTGTGTAAAGATGTATTCATGAAAACCAAAACAATGGATGGCTTTCATTTTAATTTGATACCAATAAAATTCGCTTTTGAGTTCCATTCCTGTTAAATAATAATAATAATAATAATAATAATAATAATAATAATAATAATAATAATAATAATCAACATTATCATCATTATCATCATCATTACGTCATGATTCTTCCCACCCAATCGGTGGACGTGATCTTGGCTTGAACCAATCACACGACAGCTTGTAGAGGGGACTTCCTGTTTGGGTCGAAAGACGGAGGGAAATTTCAGCATTAGTTCGCGGGCTGTCTTTCGGACATCAACAAAACAAACTCCACTCATCATCATATTCACATTAAAACCTTCATAAATAAGAGCATGGAGGTCGAGATGAAGGAAGCCGAGACGGCGGTGAAGAGCTACGAGCTGCCCTGGGTGGAGAAGTACAGACCGGTCAAACTGACTGAGGTGGTGGGCAACCAGGAGACTGTCAGCCGGCTGGAGGTGTTCTCCCGCGAGGGCAACGTGCCTAACATCATTATAGCAGGTCAATACATTATGTTAATAAAATGTACCCAACATTATATAATATATCTTATATATTAGAACGTAATTACATCATCATGTAGCCATCAGGCAACAGTATCTTTAGCCCTGTAAACATGACCCTCGTATTCATACGAGGGTCATGACGTAACTTCACCCTGGTCTTTGCAGACGCTACATTTACAAATAATTAAAATATATAAACATTCGCATTTCAAATATAAAGTACTCACAAAGTTTCCCACGGGTGTTAGTTAGTAGCAGCGCGAGCGATTAGAATTTCTGCATCCCGCGTTGTTTAATAAAAAGCATTTTTATCCGAGGTGTTATTTTGCCATTGGCTTTCAACTACGCGCCCCTATCGGTCGGGAGGAGGGTGGCACTCGGTGTGTTCGATATAGGTACGCTGACCGCCCTGCCAATACAGACTAATAGGCGAGTGCGCTCCCGGTGTGCAACTGTGGATTTCCCAAACGAACCCCGTTTGAAAAAAGTAGCCGGAGAGCTCGGACAAAAATGCTTTTTATTAAAGAACGCGGGACGCAGCAATTCTAATCGCTCGCGCTGCTACTAACACACACCCGTGGGAAACTTTGTGAGTACTTTATATTTGAAATCTGAATGTTTAAATATACGGAAATCTTGTAAATGCAGCGGCTGCAAAAAACAGGGCAAAGTTACTGCATGACTGTCATGATAATTATCATGGCAGTCATGTTCCAGGGCTACAGTATCTTCTGCTAGTCCGTCATGTAAACCTATTGGCATTTGATTGATTGATTGAAATATTTATTAACAGTTTGCAGAATTACAGTACATTGCAAGCACAAACTCAATACAAAGACTGTTAACTGTGAGTTGACAACACAATTAAGCATTACACTTGTTTACAACAGGGTCCACCTTGTTCAAATCATCAAAACATTTAGAGACGTACAAATAGACACTTCTATATAGTCAAAGAACAGAACAGGAATTCATCATAAAGGAGGTAAAAGGGGAAAAGAAACATATACAGTGAGGGGAAAAAGGAGTGGGCGGTGGATTCAGATTTACGGGGCCAGTTTCGAATTGCAGCCGTCCGTAGGTCCCATTTGAGAGCGGTTTTGAAGGAGTCAAGGGATTTGCATGTCTTAATGACTGTTGGTAGGGCGTTCGATTAGCTTGATCTAAGTTGCAACTTGCAATACCCTCCATTGACAGCCCCATTCATAACACACAAAAGTCCCCACGTAACGGGGTCAAAACACTCCCAGTCTCCTAGCCCTGGAACATGACTGCCATGATAATTATCATGACAGTCATGCAGTAACTTTGCCCTGTTTTTTGCAGCCGCTGCATTTACAAGATTTCCGTATATTTAAACATTCAGATTTCAAATATAAAGTACTCACAAAGTTTCCCACGGGTGTTAGTTAGTAGCAGCGCGAGCGATTAGAATTGCTGCGTCCCGCGTTCTTTAATAAAATGCATTTTTGTCCGAGCTCTCCGGCTACTTTTTTCAAACGGGGTTCGTTTGGGAAATCCACAGTTGCACACCGAGAGCGCACTCGCCTATTAGTCTGTATTGGCAGGGCGGTCAGCGTACCTATATCGAACACACCGAGTGCCACCATCCTCCCGACCGATAGGGGCGCGTAGTTGAAAGCCAATGGCAAAATAACACCTCGGATAAAAATGCTTTTTATTAAACAACGCGGGATGCAGAAATTCTAATCGCTCGCGCTGCTACTAACTAACACCCGTGGGAAACTTTGTGAGTACTTTATATTTGAAATGCGAATGTTTATATATTTTAATTATTTGTAAATGTAGCGTCTGCAAAGACCAGGGTGAAGTTACGTCATGACCCTCGTATGAATACGAGGGTCATGTTTACAGGGCTACCAGTCTCCCATCCACTGATTGTATTAACTAAACCATGATACATACCCGGTACACTATTAATGTATGTTACTGTATGTGTGTTTGTTGTGATGTCAGGTCCTCCTGGAACCGGTAAAACCACCAGCATCCTGTGTTTAGCAAGAGCTCTGCTTGGAGCTTCCATGAAAGATGCCGTGTTGGAGCTGAATGCTTCAAATGAGAGGTAATGGGTTAGTTATATGAAATACATGAAAGCTTCAAATGATAGGTATGCATCATTAAATACATGAATGCTTCAAATGATAGGTATGCATGCTTCAAATGTATGAATTATGTAAATTCAACATGACAACATGTATCTGTCAAAAGGATAAAACAAGAGAGCTCAAACGGTGATGTGTTGTATTGTTGTCTCCAGAGGGATCGACGTGGTGAGGAATAAAATCAAGATGTTCGCCCAGCAGAAAGTGACCCTGCCTGCAGGACGACACAAGATCATTATCCTGGACGAGGCAGACAGGTGAGATATGTCTACTCTGTATGTCTGATACTGGTTAGACATTAAACCGCTGTCTAGAAGCTTTCCTGTTGGACAGAGGTAGGCAAACTTTTGGGCTCAATTTACTACCTATCTTTTCGTTAAACGTTAAACACATTTAGAAAATAGGACTTTTGTCAGGAAGAGGGGGGGGGGGAAGACATTTTCGATGACGTCCCACTGTTACGCAACATCGAATGATGCGCAACAAGCGCTCCTAGCCTGTGGAGCGATGCGATCGGTTTTGACATCAATAATCTCTATCTTGTTAATTAATCTCCGTCCTGGGCATCAGAGTGTACTAATTAACAGGACAGAGATCTCTGTCTGGGGCCCTTAAACTGTTAACTGGTATGTGTCTCTTAAATCTTACCGGTATCCTTCTTTCTGATCTCTCTCTCTCTCTGTCCAGTATGACAGACGGTGCCCAGCAGGCTCTTCGTAGAATCATGGAGATCTACTCCAAGACGACCCGTTTTGCTCTGGCCTGCAACGCCTCCGATAAGATCATCGAGCCCATTCAGTCTCGCTGCGCCGTGCTGCGCTACTCCAAGCTGAGAGACGAGCAGATCCTGGCCAGACTGCAGGATGTGGTGGAGCTGGAGAAACTCAGCGTGTCCAACGATGGCTTGGAGGCCATCATCTTCACCGCACAGGGAGACATGAGACAGGTAGGACAGACTGTCATCTTCACCGCACAGGGAGACATGAGACAGGTAGAACAGACTGTCATCTTCACCGCACAGGGAGACATGAGACAGGTAGGACAGACTCTGCACTGGGAGACATGAGACAGGTAGGACAGACATCATCTTCATCGCACAGGGAGAGATGATGAGACAGTCACAGGGACAGGCAGATAGGACAGAGATCAGCTTCACTGTGCAGTGAGACATGATGCAGGTAGGACAGACAGACAGACAGACAGACAGACAGACAGACAGGCAGACATCATCTTCACCACGCAGGGAGACGGGTGTCAGGACAATTGCTTGAGCCATCCCACATGTGATTATGAGACACATCAGTAAAACACAAAACATTCCAGTGTAGCAACTAATAATATAACCTAAATATAAACGGAGCATAATCACTCAGCATATACATGCCCATAGAATATAAAAATCACATCCGTGTGAAGTAAGGGGCGCACTTATCATCGTACATCACCATGGCGTACATTAGACAGTATGTCGATTTGCTCAGACACTATGACGTAAAATTTTCCGTTCATTGTCAATGGGAATTTAATGTTTGTGTAAGACACTAATAACTGAATATAGGAGGGGCTAGCGCCCCTCAAAAAGACAAAATGAAGTGAAAGTTAATCAATTATAAGTCACCCTTCTATACCATGCTTTAGAAAGATATTCTGAAATTGCAAAAATAAGTTTAATGAAAGCACCGTTCTTACATAAAATTGAAATCAGGAGAATGGACTTTTGTTTTTAAACCGTATTTCTCTCATGAATGATATAAAAAATGTAATGAATGTTATTCTCTGTCTCTCCAGGCCCTCAACAACCTGCAGTCCACACACGCCGGCTTCGGTTACATCAACAGCGAGAACGTGTTTAAGGTGTGTGACGAACCACACCCCCTGCTGGTGAAAAGCATGCTGGGACACTGCGTGGAGGCCGACATCGACGAGGCCTACAAGATCATGGAGCAGCTGTGGAGGCTGGGCTACTCCCCGGAGGACATCATAGGGAACATCTTCAGGGTCTGCAAGACCTTCCAGATGCCCGAGTACCTGAAGCTGGAGTTCATCAAGGTACCTGAACCCTCCGTTCTCACTGTGTGTGTTTGTTTTTGTTTTTTTCAATGATGGACAAAAGACAAACTAAAACGGTACAAAACACACAAGAAAAACTAAAAACTAAAGACAAAAAACATTAATAATAATAATAATAAAACTTTATTTGTATAGCACCTTTCATGACATGAAATGCAGCTCAAAGTGCTTTACAGAACAATGGAGAATAAAAGAAAAGCAAGGCAACGACATTAAAAAACAAGCAGTAATGCAGTACAGTGAGGACATGAATAACAACAAAATAAAAGGTCAATTAAAAGCAATGTTGTAGTGAGACATGATGCAGGTAGGACAGACAGGCAGATAGGCAGACATCATCTTCACCACGCAGGGAGACGGGTGTCAGGACAATTACAAGAAAAAATAAAAGGCTGCATTTCAGATTAATATTTGAATTCCTCTTACATTGACCATGGGCTGGAGGAAGAGATCCCACTTTCCTCACTTTGGGTTAGGACAGTGGTTCTCAACCTGTGGGTCCACGGAAGACAGTGAAGTGACAATTTAACCCATTCTGACCTGAGATCAGATTCATACGAGGTTTCCGCTGGGACACACTGGTCTGATTAACCCATTCTGACCTGAGATCAGATTCTAGAAATGTCAGTCGCTCTTCGATTTTTCAAAAATAGCAGACCTACAAGCTCGTATCGCGCCACTCGGTGGCGCGATATGAGCTTGTAGATCTGCTATTTTTCAATAGCTAAAGCATAACATGATGCGGACACCAAAATGGGTGCCCGTTCAGAATGGGTTAAGGACTTTCAAGACTTTTGTAATGCATCAACAACAAAACAGAAAAAGACCATTACTGCATCAAAACTAATCAACAAACTACACTGTAAAAATTTGCCCAAATTGTAAAATAAAGTAATATAACCCGGACAAGCACTTGGAGTTGAGGCATTACATTTAGTTTGACTATCAATCTCTTTATTGGCAATTATTCTACTGATTGCCTTTTTAAACGATTATTAATCAAAGAATCAAGAAGCGGGTTTGTTTTCATATCAACAAATGACAAATAAATAATTGCTGAAATTGATTTGTCTGAATAAACAATAAAACCTTATTTTAGACTTGCACGAACATATCTGATCTGTAAGCTCACAACGTGCTGTAAGGTGACTCTATGAGCTTGTAGGTCACCTTGTTGTTTGAAATTATTTTATTTAGGAATACCCCGTTGAGATATAGTAACTTGTTTTCGAGAGGGTCCTAACTGTACAATCAATACAAAACACTAAAAAGAGAGAAAAACACAAAAAATTAAATACAAAAACAGGGTATTACAATATGCAAGCACAATAGCAAAGAGATGGATCATTTGTTCCGTCAGATATATGTATCTGAAGAAACTCACAATAATGCCATATTATCTATAACGTGCGTGTGTTTGTGTGTGCAGGAGATCGGCTACACCCACATGAAGGTGTGCGAGGGCGTCAACTCTCTGCTGCAGATGGCAGGTCTGCTGGGGAGGCTCTGCAGTAAAACTACGCCCCCTGCTGCTGCGAGCTAGAAACACCACCTACAGTATTCCTGCACCTGCCTTGTATACACGCCACCTCTCTATTAACCCATTCTGACCTGAGATCAGATTCATACGAGGTTTCCGCCGGACACACACTGGTCTGATGAACCCATTCTGACCTGAGATCAGATTCTAAAAATGTCAGTCGTTCTTCGATTTTTCAAAAAAATAGCAGACCTACAAGCTCGTATCGCGCCACTCGGTGGCGCGATATGAGCTTGTAGATCTGCTATTTTTCAATAGATAAAGCATAACATGATGCGAACACCAAAATGGGTGCCCGGTCAGAATGGGCTAACTACATCAGTGATTCATGGAACCCCGCAACCTTCTATCTGTGGGATGCCAAGCCATGCTGTAAAATTCTAAAATGTAAATTTGACTCTTGTGAGTGTAAAAAGGGAACCAAAAGGACCCCAATTTGGTTGCACACTTTTAGAGTAACAGATCCGCAAGGGTCCATTTGGTTACAAACATCAAATATAATTTAGCTGGGTGGAATCCCCCCCCCTTCCACAACCACCAACCCTCAAAAATCATCCCCAAACCACCCCCACCCCATCCCAGGACCACCACCATCCCAGGACCACCACCACCCCATCCCAGGACCACCACCACCCCATCCCAGGACCACCACCATCCCAGGACCACCACCACCCCATCCCAGGACCACCACCATCCCAGGACCACCACCACCCCATCCCAGGACAGTAACTCCACCCTATACTTCCTCCATAAAGCTGAGACCTCTGGAAGTTCTGCTACAGCCAATGACATTTCTGTAAATAGATACACGTTCAGCCTTAACATTCTGCTATTAAAATGTGTTTTCAATAACACTGTTGTATGTCTTCTAGGTTCTTTATTATTGTCACTGCTTGTGTAAAGTTACATGAGAGTATAAGGGTCCTTTCAGACAGGGAGTGTGTGACACAGGCGTTGATGCGACAGGTCTGCTCATGAGGGGCGCGGGATGGGACGCGTAACGTAAAAACATAATATGCTCACCACAATCCAGCTGTAGTCGGCCGCGGGCGTGTGAATGAAACGAGCACGCTAGGGCTGCAACTAACGATTATTTTCATAATCGATTCATCTGCCGATTATTTAAACGATTAATTGGATAATGACACATATTTAGCTATCACCTTAAAAATATATTTTAGGTTATTTTAGACAGATTTAGATGTTCTAACAAAAAATATAATTAATTAAAAATGTTCATTTGATTAGCTGCTGATTAGGCTGCTATTCAAAAGACAAACTAAATTGTCTTTAGGCTTATTCTGACTGCATACATTTGATTAAAGAATAGCTACTCATGTGTCAGTCTAGAAGGAACAGTACTCTTCTGAACTCAAATAGGCCCCCAATGGCTGGAGACCCCTGGGGGTCACCGGACCCCACTGATATAGTGAGTCAGGCTGAATGAGAGGGCCCGGGCCCTTGTTCGGCCTAGTTGCACTGCGAACATATCACAATCCAGTAGATGGCAGTATTGCAATGATTATGACACCAAACAACCACCATAAAAGGCCCCAGGATCAAGGAGTCTCCCTCTTGTATCTTGCATTAGCTATATCAAAATATACAGAGTTGTAAAAATGTGTACAATGTGCAAATGCTTAAGCAATAAGGAAGAACAACACAGAAACCCACAAACAACCTTTTCTTTCTTTCTTTGTCTTTCAACACCATGTTGAAAGACAAGTTAACCACCACATCCTGATGAGATGAGTGATGATGATTCACACTCACTAAAGCAGTAAGCTGTAACTAAGGGGCTATATGTGTCTAGAGAGACAGGAAACTATATAAAAAAAAAGAAAACACTACTGTGCATATAGTGTGCATGACTTCTTTGTAGTCTCTCTCTCATACACACGCACGCAGCCACGCACACACACACACACACTTCAAAGGAGCTGTCAAAAGTGTCAAAAACTGAAAATGGAATAAAAACTGTTGAAAATGGGGAAAGTATACAGTTGGAGGGGGTACACGTGACAGACATATGGACAAACACACAGAAAAATATACCTGAATAGTGTAGTAATAGGGACTAAATCGATGAGGATTAACTGAAATGAATTAATCTAAATATACTGTATGTTGAAACCAGTGCATATACTTGCATTAAAAGATGGCCATCATAGTCTGTCTGAAATAGAATCCAAAACGGACGTGTACGCACAAAATAATAATAATTAGAATGCTGAACAAAATGATACGTACAGGGGGAAAGAATGCAGTCCACACACTGTTTTGCAGCTCCCAGGATATTTTATGTTGGTTAAAGACAGTATAGATATAGACAAGTCTGTCTGACATACATTATGCAATGAGTGAGAAAGGGACAAACAAGGACACATGTATTATATTATGTGTTATATATGTATATTATGTATATGTATTATCTTATATTATATTATGTGTAATATATATGCTGTGTTAAGTGGAACTAGATTTCGATAAACCATGTCACAGTTAATCCAACATTGCAAGTATTAGATGCGACGCATGCAGTCTCTTACAGACACTAAAGTGAAAAAAGTTGCTGAATCTATACAAAACATTTTACTTTTACATTTGACATTTTACAGCACTCACATCATTATTCCAAGTTTAACCATTTTTTTAGAACATGATCAATATCATTGTCAGAGTCATGCGTCGTGTAGGCAACACTGTATACCAACATCCTTGGAATAAGCATTAACAGTTAAGAAGGCCCTTAATAAAGTTAATACTGGTGACACTGTAGTATTGTAGACAATTATTATACACACATGGCTTTTGTCTAGTTTCCTGTTCACACCTATATAGATATAGCCAGTTATAAACTAGTCTCATTTTCAATAGCGTTTGAGATGATGACACATGGCTACATGGGCACTGACAAACAATAGACTGCTAGAAAAAGAAAATCATGTGTGATAAACAACACAGGCACAGGTCACTTTGAATCTGTCTGCTCTGCTCTCACATGTGGATATGATGTGTGTATACAAGGAGGCATGTCTACTGTACAATTTACAGTATGTTGACAATATAGAAGTGAAAGGCTGCGAGTCAACCAGTGTTTCTAACTTGTATAGTTAGACAAGTTGACTGTCTTTAAACGTTCACTTTGTCCACGCGTATAGACATAGTTGGTGGTTTGTGTTAATATGATTAGGGTACAAGAGTTGACTAGTTGCTAGGTTTAATTAAATTACACGAAGAATACTAAACTTCTTCTCACAGATTGTGTTGCTTGTTGCTGATCCAGAACAGAATTTATTATGCCATCCTCCATCCTTGTAGTATGCACAGTCCCAGTCAAGATAGTTACCAGGCTGTCCACTGGCCCAGTACCTGCAGAGTAAACAACATGCTGTAAGTTTAACCACATCCACTCAGTCACTCTCATACAGTGACTTTGATAGAATGATAGAATAGAATATAGAAACACATGTAAAATGTCTCACTGTGTTGTCAGTGGTGTTCCATCCACCCACGTCCATATGCCGCCAGTCCTTTTCAAACCAATCCATGATGTTGTATATCCACGGGTCAATCCTTCAATGAATTCCTGATGATTTGTCAATGATTGAACAATGATTAATTAATTGTATCTACATTCAGGATTTTGCTATAATCATGGAAATATATCACTTGCATCTGCAGGACAATTGGGCACGTGTGCACACTGCACGCACACACGCACACACACACACACACACACGCACACACACACACACTAACCTGTTCTTCAGTATTGTCAATGACCACCAGATCTGCTCCATAGTTCAGACATTGGTCTCTGCTTTGCTGCCAGGTTGTCCTTCCAGTAATTCTGCAATAAAATCTGCATCCAAACTCCTTCCATGCTCCACTGGAACACGGCATGACTATAGACAACAAAGGGAGGGGGGGGGGGGGGGGTGCAATGTCGCATTAAAATGAATATGTGACTGCTTTAGGGCAATAAATGACAACAGATGTCATCTGGCTGATGTCATCCCTCACTTCACACAAGTGTGATATTTTTTGTTCCTATCACAAAGAAGATTGCAGTGTGTGTGTGTCTAAACTCTCACCGTCTCTCGTCGTCTCATTCTTAAGCTGGTCTCTTACTAGGAGGGCCATGCACTTATATCTGGTCTCCAGCTGGTCTCTCTCCAGGGTCATGTTCTTATATCTGGCCTCCAGCTGGTCTCGTTCTAGCGTCATGTTCTTATATCTGGCCTCCAGCTGGTCTCTCTCCAGCAGTGTGCTGCAGTTCTCTAGCTGCAAGCTGCGATCTGCAAAGCACAAAAATAGTCATGATAAACACAAATGATGAAATTAAATATCTGTGTGGAAAGGTTCCAGGGGACCCCCAGCTAAATGGTAGTGTGTACAATCCTCATGTCTTAACTTTGACTGTGTTCTTTTGGTTCCATACATACACACCTCGACATTAAAAAGGTTGAGAATCACTGAGTATAATGTATAATGTAAACTTTAACTGTGCAAATAGGGTTTGGTTTATGAGCTATATAAAAAGTGAGGAAGTGACCTTTGTCAAATAGTGGTACTCACATTGCAGGGCAACCTCTGTGGTTCTCATTGCTAATAGAACACACAGCATAGTAAGAATCACTGCACACCCTCTGACGATGCCTCTCTCGATGGTGAGTTTTCTCTGGATTCTCTGTTCTCTCTGGGCAACTGGAGGATACAGTTGTATACGATACAGAACAATACAGTTCAACGTTCATATTGATCAGCTTCAATGTTTACTTTCAAAGAAAACAGTGAATATGATATACGGTAATTAAGTGATTTGGTGCACCAGTTTTTCTCACTTGTACTGGTTTCTCGCTTGTACTGTAACATATTTATAATATTGGAGATTGGCATGGCCAAAGCTGTGAGTTGCACCATGATCCAAGCAATCCAGGGGAACATTTTGATTATACGACAGTTCAAGTCAACAGTATAGGCCAGAATGTAACGTGGCCTCGCACACAAATTGTATGGCCGATCGATTCAGCGGTGTCCAATAGGCCAGGGGTTCTCAACCCGTGGGTTTTTGCAACTGAATGGCTTGAAAATAGAAATGAAGAGTTTACATAGTAGGCTACACATAGTACATGCATAAACCTTCCTTAATGATTATATTGGGGGTGGGGAGGGGGGCCGGGGCGGGGGCCGGGGCGGGGGTCGTGAGACATGGCCAAAGCATTTCCGGGGGTCCCCAGCCAAAAACATTGAGAACCCCTGAAATAGGCTATTAGCTCTACACAGACGGCCACACATGGACACAAACAGTGACAGTGGTGAAAACACACAGGCCTGGAGGAAGATAATGAGAGAAGAAAAGAAACATAACAAGAAGGAACCAGTTCCAAATCATAATGTTTCTTTGATTGTTATTGGTCCAAAAATGTCGGCACGTCCCCTTGTAACCATTGATAACTACTACTTTAAATGTCCATGACTTGAATACAGGGACCCCATTGGAAACAAGCTTGGGTTTGCTTGGGTTCAATCCTTTTAACATATTCAATCAATCAATATTTGGTGACATTAAAGCAGCAGAAGAGAGATAGAACAGTCAGTGTAATTGTGTTCATGTGTACCTTGATCTCCTGTAGCCTCCTGTGAGTCTTCTGGGAGACTGTCTGACGTCACAACGTTCACCTCCTTCCTCCTCCTGCCTCTCCTCCCTGACTCCTCCATCTTTGATCCCACTGGATCACCACTGTGACGGAAAAGAACAACATAAGGATAATAAAACTAAATAAAACAAGGACAAAACAAAATGTATGTACAATGGACATTAATCAGTAAAAGTATGCTAATCATTGGAGGACAGTAAACAAAGTATATGTTCAGTTTAAAATGTACAGCAGATTAGTAACATGAAAGTGAGGTATAGGAGCTGAGATATAATGAAAATGTACCTTCATCGCGGTATCACCATGCGAGGTATATAGCCAGAGATGGCATTCATCAAAATAAATAAATGGCACGTTATTTATTTGCCGATTGAGCAATCCCATCGGCAAAGCACGGAGATGGAAGTATAAATCAAGTTGAGCACAGCTGCTCCTCTCCGCCCCTAAAAATGTGTAGGCCTACACAGTGTTAAAAAACACAAAAACATTGTCAGGAGCCGAGTTGGCTTTAAAGGTCTTTAAATAAATACTTTCTGAAACGTCTATGGAAAAATGTATGTGAAATTCTCTTCCGGTGCCCTCATCGTTCTGAAAGATTTTTTAACTTTACTTACAATTACAAATAATTTAATAATCATTTACAAATGTATACAAATGGCTTATGAATACGAATAGCTGATGAATGTTTATATACGTAACCCTATGATCATCACTAAACATCACTAAACCTGGGTATATTTTTTGTAATATATTCCATAAAAAAATGACAGTAATAGTATGGCAACTTGAGGTACTCTTCTGTAATATTTCATAATTTCAAAATGAAAAATAGTTATCATGGGGCAACATTATGAAAATCACAAAAACATAATTGTTCGGGTGAAAAGTGCACCCAGGTTTAGTTTTCTAGGGTTATTACCATATCAAACTATAATTCACCGAATGTCTGAGTGTGTGTGACTGTGAGTGTGTGTGTGTCCGACCGCATTTTATCTCCTCATTATCTCCTCATTGCCTGCACCAATCGCTCCCACTTTTCACACAGGCATTGACCATATGAATATGGAGGGCGTGACGGAGCCCTTTTTTCGATTTGACACATTAATGATTATTAATTAATTTATTAGTGAATTAAAAACGCACCCGGGTGCAGTACCCCCCGCAGCCACAGGGCGGCAAAACTCCTCTCCCCAGAAATCACGTGTCACCAGTGAATTGCATTTTGGGACGGTCACTGATTAATAATGGGACACAGTTTTCCGCGTAACTTCAGTTGTTTCGCCTGCTGTCAATTTTGCTCGCGAGTTTTCCGCCTAACTTCAGTTGTTTCGCCCGCTGTCAATTTTGCTCGCAATAGACAGCGGGCCAGCGATCGGGATATTTCCAACCCCCTTACGCATCGACACAATTACTACATACAACAAACAACATGCCACGAAGAACAGCCTCAAGGACCCTAGCGCATTCTTCCATGCACCTATACCCTTTTTCACACCGCCCCCAGAGGTTGTGTGTGTGTGTGTGCAGACTACTTTCGCTGTGAGCATGTGTGTGTGTGTGTAAACTACTTAAGCTGTGAGCGCGCACGTTCGTATGTGTGCGCGTGCGTCATCGCGTGGCCGTTTTCACTTTTCAGTTAGCTATAAACACAACACGAGATACAACTGTATTCAACATAAGCCACACACACACAGCGTAAAGTGGCTACAGCGCACGCTCTGGTGAAAACAGCTAATCTACAAGCTCACAACATCACAGGTTGCAAAAGCCATGAGTTCTCTCAAGCCAAAGCTCACAATTGAGACCGTTTTGGACGCAAATCCACCTGCAAATTGGATCTGTGCGACTGTCCATATATAGCTGCATGTCAAACTGGGGGTCCTTGATACTTTTCAAATGGGGCTCTGTGGGCTAATAAGTGTAAATGCTGCGGTCCTTGCTCTTGCCATGAAAACGTTTCCCTACCATGCATTTGGAAGAATACTTTAATGTTATACTGCTGTTTTTATTCATAAAAAACCACACACACACAAATATATTATACAAGTTGAAATATATCAGAACGGGTAAGGACTAGCATCTAATAATTTAGCAGACGCTCGCTCGCTGTTTAAATTGCGCGGTCGCTGTCTGACAGTCAGAGTAATTCCTTAGCATAGAGCAAGACAGCTGCTCGCTTTCTGCACCATCTCACAACGCACGAACCGCCTCACGGAACCTATCCATCTCACAACGCCACAACGCACGAACCGCCTCACGGAACCTAGCGTCGCACAGCCCTGTCTTCCAACCTCAATGCAACCTGCATTACACACGCCAAACATTCCAACATTCATCTTAATTAAATGAATTTGCGACAAAAAAATAAAACATCTCCCCGCAAAGCATGTGTCACCAGTGAAATGCATGTTGGGACGGACACAGATTAATACTGGGACACACTTTTCCGCGCAACAGACCCACACGGGGAAAACAACTCGGACCCTGATACTACTAGCTACTCTTGCGTCAGTCGACATAACTTCTTCTTTAGGGAAGCATCGCGGCCAACGCGCGGGTTTGCGTGGCACAGGCACCTGAAAGCCAGCTCTGACAGTTGGACGGGGGCATGTTACGAAAATATTCAATAACTTCCATTTATAGGCAGAATATCACCACCAAATTTACATCACACATCAATGGTGTACTTAGCATTTACTTGCAAAATAAATGTTTAATTAGCCTACTTTTGTGCCCAACCCAACTTCCCAAAACCATCTGTAAACAATTCCCCCCCTATCACATTACCCACACTGAACATCATTTGCTGTTCATATATTCAGAACGGGTAAGGACTAGTAGTTATAAATGATTGAAAAATAATTCACAAATGTAAAAAAAAAAAAAAAAAAAAAAATGTCTTTGCTTATAAATAAATAAATAAATTATATGATGTACTATGTATAAATACTGCATTTTTATATTTGTATCATACTCACATTGTTCAATATCTGTGTTGTCCTACATTGGCCTTCATGTGCACTCTGAGCTGCCGTCTGATCATGTCTGACTTTAATACTCTAACCCCCCACCCCACACACACACACACACACACTTCCAGGTACCCCCCCCCCCCCCCCCCCCCCCCACTCACACACACGATGAGGCCACAGTTGCCTTGATGCCCCGTCTATGCTTCCCCAGCTTTTCTCATGCAGTTGTAGAACAGGATGTGAAAAACATTTGTTGCCAGAGAAGAACACATACAACTGAACTATAGGTCCTTATAAAGAGCGTAGGTTATCGAAAAGGTGACATAACCTTTGAGACACGGTGTACATGACAAACACAACACAAATGATAAATGGACAGCATTTTACATTACCTTTCTAGTCTTTCTGACCCTTATAGCCTCCCACTAAAATATTTTTGTCTTGTAGTGTATATGGGAGGCTAAAAGCACTTTACAATGTGCATTATATCCACACAGCCAGTGCATGGGGGAAACCATGTATTCACCACTGTTGTAATAGTTGTGGTTTCAGCACTCTCAATAATGCCTGACTGGAATGTCAGTCTGCATTTAACTAGATTAAAGTAGCATGTTCACCTGGTTAGTGATGGTAAGAATTTCACACCGCACGCACGCACGCACACGCACACACACACACACACACATTTAATATCTTTATTTATTTGCATTCACATTTTACAAGAAATTCTTGAACACAAACAGTGGATGCGCAAACTTGAAAAACTGCTTCAGGATACAGATCACGGGTACAGAAAGCATCGCCTTCTCCATATAATAATAATAAAACTTTATTTGTATAGCACCTTTCATGACATGAAATGCAGCTCAAAGTGCTTTACAGAACAATGGAGAATAAATATAATAATAATATATGGCGACTGCCAATTATTGCAGACACTGAACAGAATTTTGCTCTCGGCTTGGGCATGCCTGCAATCTGCAGGCCCCTCACGACTGATTTATGGACATTACCGAGGCTTCCAAATATGAACACAAGTAGTTTACATTTTTAGCCAAGCTGTATAATAGCATCACACACATAGCACACACACACACACACACACACACACACACACACACACACACACACACACACACACACACACACACACACACACACACACACACACACACACACACACACACACACACACACACACACACACACACACAGAAAATGGCCCCCTGTGCACCGACATGCAAAAGTATTCTCTGCTTTGTCTCTTTCCTGTCGTCTTTACTTCTGTAGAACAGGATGTGAAAACCGTTTGTGGTCAGAGAAGGACACATACAACTGAACTATAGGTCCTTACAAGAGCGTAGATTCTTGAAAAGGTGCACAGAACCGGCTTTGAGAGTCTGTGACGCGGTGTACATGACAACAAACAGAACATACAACTCATGCACCAAACATGCACACTAAAAAGATGAAGGCCTGACTGTCACGGTTCGGTACCAGAGAGGGAAGGACCCAAATGCAGGACGACAGTCAGGAAACCTTCAACGTGTTCATTAACACCAAAAAGGGCAACACTGGGAATAAACAAACACTAGGAACACTAGGAAATAACTTCAAAAACAGGAGCAACAAGAAAACTGTGACAATAACTAATAATCCGACGAGGAACTGCACAAACAGGGGAGAATATATAGACAAAGGGAGTAACAGGACACAGGTGCAACTAACTGACAATCTACACAGGGATAGGCTAAGACTAAAAGGACACAAGTGCAAAACATAGGCTAATCACAGTACTGGTGAGACAAGGCAGGTACAGAATACAGGGGCAGACAGGAAAGCATAAAACCATACTACAAAATAAAAGGTACACAGTACAAGATCAACTCTAACTGGGAATAAGAAACATGGAACACAAAACTACTAAATCACAGGAAAACAGTAAAGTAAAACACTACAAAACCAAGAAACACAAGAAAGTACAAAACATGTCACGGAACGTGACACTGACTAATACTATATAACTGATAAATGGACAGCATTTTACACCTTTGACCCTTTAGCCTCCCATACACTACAAGATTTGGGAAATATTGGTGTATGAATGTAATGCACAATCTATATGTAAAGTGCCTTGGATTAAGGTGCTATATAAAATGCACCATTTAAGACAACTGGATCATTGTCACTGCCATTGCTACCTATAGTGGCATTCCTGACCAGTCGAGGAATAAATGCTCTGACTCTACTACTACTACTACTACTACCTAGCAATCAGGAGACCCCCATGGGTCCTTGAGGATGTAAAATGA
This sequence comes from Protomyctophum parallelum, assembly GCF_964188405.1. NCBI lineage: Eukaryota > Metazoa > Chordata > Actinopteri > Myctophiformes > Myctophidae > Protomyctophum > Protomyctophum parallelum. Next base: position 48,095,934 of record NC_139705.1, on the reverse strand, counting down.
CTTACCACCTTAAACCTTATTCATACTTTAAGTATATAAAAATAGCCCACCTTCAAGCTATTTTTGAAACATTGTGAAACATTTGGAATAATCTCAGAAATCGTATGGGGGTTCCTAGAACAAAATCTTTTCAAATGTGGACATGCACTGAAACATCAATCTATATTCTATACACAGTAGCCTAAACAAAAAAGAGAGATCGTTGGTGTGGTGTTGATAACAATCGTAAAAATTGTATGTGTTGACCGACTGACTCACAAATGGGCATGGGAAGCATGTCATTGTTTACATTGTTTAAAAATATAATTTTAAAGATCATCTCCCCACTTCTCACAGATTGTGTTGCTTGTTGTTTTAATATGACAATATTTATTATGCCATCCTCCATCCTTGTAGTATGCACAGTCCCAGTTAAGGGCCAGTGGACCAGGCTGTCCACTGGCCCAGTACCTGCAGAGTAAACAACATGCTGTAAGTTTAACCACATCCACTCAGTCACTCTCATACAGTGACTTTGATAGAATGATAGAATAGAATATAGAAACACATGTAAAATGTCTCACTGTGTTGTCAGTGGTGTTCCATCCACCCACTTCCATATGCGGCCAGTCCATTTCAAACCAATCCATGTTGTTGTATATCCACGGGTCAATCCTCCAATGAATTCCTGGTGATTTGTCAATGATTGAAAAATGATTAATTAATTGTATCTACATTCCGGATTTTGCTATAATCATGGAAATATATTACTTGCATCTGCAGGTCAATTGGGCATGTGTGCACTGCGCACACACACACACACACACACACACACACACACACACACACACACACACACACACACACACACACACACACACACACACACACACACACACACACACACACACACACACACACACACACACACACACACACACACACAAACCTGTTCTTCAGTATTGTCAATGACCACCAGATCTGCTCCATAGTTCAGACATTGGTCTCTGCTTTCCTGCCAGGTTGTCCTTCCAGTAGTTCTGCAATAAAATCTGTATCCAAACTCCTTCCATGCTCCACTGGAACACGCCATGCCTATAGACATCAAAGGGTGTGTGTGTCACGTGTGTGTGTGTGTGTGTAAACACAAAATTTGTCCTACACAAACATTAAATGCCATTGACAATGAATGTACAATTTTGTGTGTAAACACAAACGTAACACAAATATTGAAGGCGAAGAATGAGATGATGTATGATGATGTACGATGATAAGAGCGCCCCTCACTTCAAGTTCACACGGGTGTGACTTTCTTTCATCATATTAGTAGCGTCATGAGTTATGAAATAGCACATTTCATGTACAGTATGTCAATGTTTGAGAGGCGCTAGCCCCTCCAATACATGTTGGCTTTTGAAGATTGTCATATGGCAGCCAAGTCTCCAAGTCTATGAGGTTTTTAATGTTTGTTTAGAGCACTTATGACGTAAATTGTTTGCCAGCCAATTCTATGTAGTAGCATTGACCACGCCTCCAGGTCTTAAGTTAAGTGATAAGACCTGGTACTTAAAGGACCACTTCACCACTTTTCAACCTATCTTCATATAATAGGTCCTCACTAAAAATCATGAAAAAAATGGCGCAATTCTTTTCTACTCTGTCTGTGTCTCATAGGAGTTCAGAAACCGTCTTCCAGTGACATCATCGATGGGGAATACAAGCTAATAAAAACTACAGGCTTTCTAGTCCTGAAAAGTTGCAATGCGAAAATGGAAGCCATCGTTCTCACGATAATGAAAATCTTTTTGTAAAAACAAAATTGTTTAAAGGTATATTCAGTGTTTTCACTTAATTCAAATATCACTTATTTTTTTGTTTTGTTGTGATAATCCTCCCTACTATAGAGTGTGCTGGCCATATAAGGAGTTCCTCCCTGTCCCCAGTTAACCCCTGGGGGTTTCGTTTTTGACTCTCTATCCTGATTGGACGAAAGGCTGGGTCCCACAGCCAAAAACGAAACCTAAGGTTTTTTGAGTGAAATCACTGAATATACCTTTAAAAAATAATCTGCCTAATGATGATGTCACTGGAAGACTGTTTCTAAACTGCCCACAGCCCTCCTATGAGACACAGACTGAGTAGAAAACAATCGTGCCATTTTATCATGATTATTAGTGAGGACCTATTATATGAAGATAGGTTGAAAAGTGGTGAAGTGGTCCTTTAAGACACGCAAAATACAGCCCCCAGACCAGAGTGTTGTAGACTAGGACAGTGGCGTCATTGAGGGGGCAGAAAACAGCACTTGAGAGCTGTTCATGCAGCCCTGGAGTGTAGGCCTACATTGTTTTCAATGAGGGCGGCGTAAATATCAGTAATTTTAGGCATGTGTGCAACATGACAACTGTTTTAAAGTATTGTACAGTAACAACTATAGTCTCTGTAATGTTTATGTTGCACTATTACTAAAAAGGATCTAAATTAAAGCTGGGCTGTTGCCTGAGTCCAGTGCATTCTGGTCCAGGACTTTTCACTCTTCGGCATGCTCTTCGCCAATAGAAGTCTATGTAGAAGAGACACCATTGGTGACCCCATCAAGTGAACAGAGTTGTCACAACTCTCTAAACGGTACTGATGGTACTGTCGTCTATATTCCCTCAAAAAGTCTAAACTCTCACCTGTCGTCTCTTTCTTAAGCTGGTCTCTTTCTAGGGTCATGTTCTTATATCTGGCCTCCAGCTGGTCTCTTTCTAGGGTCATGTTCTTATATCTGGCCTCCAGCTGGTCTCTTTCTAGGGTCATGTTCTTATATCTGGCCTCCAGCTGGTCTCCTTCTAGGGTCATGTTCTTATACCTGGCCTCTAGCTGGTCTCTCTCCATGGTCAGTGTGTTCTCTAGCTGCAATCTGCGATCTGCAAAGCACAAAAATAGTCATGATAAACACAAATGATGAAATGAAGTATCTGTGTGGAAACGTTCCAGCTAAATGGTAGTGTACAATCCTCATGTCTTAACTTTGAGTGTGTACAATTGGAGAGAATATGGACCCCTAAGGGTTTTTTTTGTTCCATTCATACACACCTCGACATTAAAAAGGTTGAGAATCACTGAGTATAATGTATAATGTAAACTTTAACTGTGCAAATAGGGTTTGGTTTATAAGCTATAAAAAGTGAGGAAGTGACCTTTGTCAAATAGTGGTACTCACATTGCAGGGCCATCTCTGTGGTTCTCATTGCTATTAGAACACACAGCATAGTAAGAATCACTGCACACCCTCTGACGATGTCTCTCTCGATGGTGAGTTTTCTCTGGATTCTTCTAGCTTCAATGTTTACTTTCAAAGAAAACAGTGAATATGATATAATTAAGTGATTTGGTGCACCAGTTTCTCTCACTTGTACTGGTTTCTCGCTTGTACTGTAACATATTTATAATATTGGAGATTGGCATGGCCAAAGCTGTGAGTTGCACCATGATCCAAGCAATCCAGGGGAACATTTTGATTATACGACAGTATATACTATACTATATATACTATTTTTAAGTGGTGCAACCACTTCTACATCCAGCATGCAATGTCCATGTGTACGTGTTTGTGACCTGTGTGAGCACGAGTGGTGTGCGCATGCGTGGAATTGGAACGAGAGAAGTATGTGACATGGCTGCCACGTGCTGGACGCAAACGATACAGAGAAGAAATTGGAACGATACAGAGAAGAAATTGGAACGATACAAATTGGAACGATACAGAGAACCAATAGACGGGAGTTGCACCACTTGGTTCACACTGGTGTGATTATTTTTTGCAACTGAATGGCTTGAAAATAGAAATGAAGAGTTTACATAGTAGGCTACACATAGTACATGAATAAACCTTCCTTAATGATTATATTGGGGGTGGGGAGGGGGGCTGGGGCGGGGGTCGTGAGCAAAGCATTTCCGGGGGTCCCCAGCCAAAAACATTGAGAACCCCTGAAATATAGGCTATTAGCTCTACACAGACGGCCACACATGGACACAAACAGTGTTTGACAGTGGTGAAAACACACAGGCCTGGAGGAAGATAATGAGAGAAATTCCAAATCATAATGTTTCTTTGATTGTTATTGGTCCAAAAATGTCGGCACGTCCCCTTGTAACCATTGATAACTACTACTTTAAATGTCCATGACTTGAATACAGGGACCCCAGTGGAAACAACAAGCCATATAGTGGTTGCATGGGTTCAATCCTTTTAACATAAGTATTCATAAGTATCAATATTTGGTGACATTAAAGCAGCAGAAGAGAGATAGAACAGTGTAATTGTGTTCATGTGTACCTTGATCTCCTGTAGCGTGCCTGTGTGACGCCTGTGTGACCTCCTTCCTCCTCCTGCCTCTCCTCCCTGACTCCTCCATCTTTGATCCCACTGGATTACCACTGTGACGGAAAAGAACAACATAAGGATAATAAAACTAAATAAAACAAGGACAAAACAAAATGTATGTACAATGGACATTAATCAGTAAAAGTATGCTAATCATTGGAGGACAGTAAACAAAGTATATGTTCAGTTTAAAATGTACAGCAGATTAGTAACATGAAAGTGAGGTATAGGGACTGAGATATAATGAAAATGTACCTTCATCGCGGTATCACCATGCGAGGTATATAGCCAGAGATGGCATTCATCAAAATAAATAAATGGCACGTTATTTATTTGCCGATTGAGCAATCCCATCGGCAAAGCACGGAGATGGAAGTATAAATCAAGTTGAGCACAGCTGCTCCTCTCCGCCCCTAAACATGTGTAGGCCTACACAGTGTTAAAAAACACAAAATAATTGTTAGGAGCCGAGTTGGCTTTAAAGGTCTTTAAATAAATACTTTCTGAAACGTCTATGGAAAAATGTATGTGAAATTCTCTTCCGGTAGCCCTCATCGTTCTGAAAGATTTTTACCACCAGATTTTTACCACCAGAATAATTAGGAAGGCAAATAAAATCATTGCAGACAACTCCCATCCTGCACATCACCTCTTCAATCTCTTCCCATCAGGCAGGAGATATAGAAGTATCCAGAGCTCTACATGTCGCTTCAGGGATAGCACTTACCCTGTAGCCATTAGACATCTGAACTCATAGTATATGCATATATAGCACTGGATGTAATTTCCTATGCTGCTGGTTTTTGTTTTTGTATTGCACTGTCCTTCTTGTTTGTGTATCTATGGTTGTCTGTATATGTTGAGTATGAACCAAGACAAATTCCTATCAACTTGTTGACATGGCAAATAAATTATTGAATCTTGAATCTTTTAACTAAATCATTTAATAATCAATTACAAATGTATACAAATGGCTTATGAATACACTTAATAGCTGATGAATGTTTATATAACCCTATGATCATCACTAAACATCACTAAACCTATATTCCATAAAAAAGTATAGCAACAGTATGGCAACTTGAGGTACTCTTCTGTAATATTTAATCATTTCAAAATGAAAAATAGTTATAGTTATCATTTATAACTATATTTCCATATAGTTATAAATTGTATTGTAATGTAATGTAAACAAACTATTTTTGTTGTCTTTGCTTAGAAATGTTTCATATAATTAACTAATATATGATGTACTATGTATAAATACTGTATTTTTAAATTTGTATCATACTCACATTGTTCAATATCTGTGTTGTCCTACATTGGCCTTCATGTGCACTCTGAGTTGCTGTCTGATCATGTCTGACTTTAATACTCTAACCCCCCCCCCCCCCCCCCCCCCCCCCCCCACACACACACACACACACACACACACACACACACACACACACACACACACACACACACACACACACACACACACACACACACGGGGACGCAACGCCCCTTCCAGGTACCCAGGCTAAAAGCACTTTACAATGTGCATTATATTCACACAGCCAGTGCATGGGGGAAACCATATATTCACCACTGTTGTAATAGTTGTGGTTTCAGCACTCTCAATAATGCCCGACTGTCAATCTGCATTTAACTAGATTAAGGTAGCATGTTCACCTGGTTAGTGATGGTAAGAATGCCACAACGCACAATGCCTTATCTCTCGGCTTGGGCATGCCTGCGATCTGCAGGCCTCTCACGACTGATTTATGGACATTACTGAGGCTTCCAAATATGAACACAAGTAGTTTACATTTGTAGCCAAGCTGTATAATAGCATCACACACATAGCACACACACACACACACACACACACACACACACACACACACACACACACACACACACACACACACACACACACACACACACACACGGGGACGCAACGCCCCTTCCAGGTACCCAGGCTAAAAGCACTTTACAATGTGCATTATATTCACACAGCCAGTGCATGGGGGAAACCATATATTCACCACTGTTGTAATAGTTGTGGTTTCAGCACTCTCAATAATGCCCGACTGTCAATCTGCATTTAACTAGATTAAGGTAGCATGTTCACCTGGTTAGTGATGGTAAGAATGCCACAACGCACGATGCCTTATCTCTCGGCTTGGGCATGCCTGCGATCTGCAGGCCTCTCACGACTGATTTATGGACATTACTGAGGCTTCCAAATATGAACACAAGTAGTTTACATTTGTAGCCAAGCTGTATAATAGCATCCTTAAGACGCTGGTACTTAAGCACCTTGGTAAGGAATGCCTCTTCCACACTGTAGTTAAATGTACATGCCACATGCCACACACACACACACACACACACACACACACACACACACACACACACACACACACACACACACACACACACACACCATGATAATGGCCCCCTGTGCACAGACATGCAAAAGTATTCTCTGCTTTGTCTCTTTCCTGTCTTTACTTCTGTAGAACAGGATGTGAAAACCGTTTGTGGTCAGAGAAGGACACATACAACTGAACTATAGGTCCTTACAAGAGCGTAGATTCTTGAAAAGGTGCACAGAACCGGCTTTGAGAGTCTGAGACGCGGTGTACATGACACAAACAGAACATAAATGCACCAAACATGCACACTAAAAAGATGAAGGCCTGACTATGACTATAACTGATAAATGGACAGCATTTTACACCTTTGACCCTTTAGCCTCCCATACACTACAAGATTTGGGAAATATTGGTGTATGAATGTAATGCACAATCTATGTAAAGCGCCTTGGATAAAGGCGCTATATAAAAAGCACCAGACAACTGGATCATTGTCACTCGCACTGTCATTGCTATAGTGGCAGTCCTGACCAGTCAAGGAATAAATGCTCTGTCTCTACTCCTACTACTACCTAGCAATCAGGAGACCCCCATGGGTCCTTGAGGATGTAAAATGACTTAACTGTTTTACCACCTTAAACCTAATTAATACTTTAAGTATAAAAAAAATAGCCCACCTTCAAGCTATTTTTGAAACATTGTAAAACATTTGGAATAATCTCAGAAATCGTATGGGGGTTCCTAGAACAAAATCTTTTCAAATGTGGACATGCACTGAAACATCAATCTATATTCTATACACAGTAGCCTAAACAAAAAATGAGAGATCATTGTTGTGGTGTTGATAACAATCGTAAGCATTGTATGTGTTGACCGACTGACTCACAAATGGGCATGGGCAACATGTCATTGTTTACACAGAAAAAGATCATTTTAAAGATCATCTCCCCACTTCCTGGGTTACAATAAAATACGTTTTTATTTTATTTATTTATTTTTTGGAAAGAAGATTGCTCGGTAGACAGAGAGCTTTGCCTTCTGGCCCATCTTTGTTGGCAATCTTCGTTCCTACTCTCACCTATGGTCATGAAGTGTGGGTCAGACTCATGACCGAAAGAATAAGGCCGCGAATACAAGCGGCCGAAATGAGTTTTCTCCGACGGGTGTCTGGCATCTCCGTTAGAGATAGGGTGAGAAGTTCAGTCACACGAGAGAGACTCGGAGTAGAGCCGCTGCTCCTTCGCCTGGAGAGGAGCCAGCTGAGGTGGTTCAGGGCAGGCATCTGGTTAGGATGCCTCTCGGGCGTCTCCCTAGGGAGGTCCTCGACGCACGTCCCACTGGGAGGAGACCCCGGGGCAGAACAAGGCGCAGATGGAGGGATTACATCGACTCACTGGCCTTGGAACGTCTCGGGATCCCTCCAGGAGGAAGTCACTAATGTTACTCTGAAGAGGGAAGTCTGGAGCTCTCTGGTGGAGTTGTTGCCCCCGCGACCCGACTACGGAGCGGTTGAAGATGGATGGATTTATTTATTTTTGGGCTTTTATGCTTTTATTGATAGGACGGTAGCTTTACAGGAAATGGGGAGATAGGCGACGAGTGACAAGGCTGCAGATTGGGACTCGAACCTGCAACAGGCTACATTGAGCCGTGCCCGGACCGATACACCAGCTGTCCGGACCATTCATTTAACCATTAATTTAATAGTTTATTTGTCATAATGAACAACAGCTGTAACAACATTGCAGGCAGTGAAATTATTGTAATAAAACCTCAACAGTGTGACAGCAATAACATTTTGAAAAGCTCAAAAAGCTATAATGAAAACAAAAAAGCAAAAACAGTACACAATATATCTGTAGAATAAAATAAATGTATTATCGTTATACAATGGTGAAGTTGGTGGGGCGAACGGTTCTTGCATTACAACCGTACACACACGCAGACGCACACACAGAGACGTGGCACATTTAGAGAACAGCATACAAAAACATAATGCATTTCCAACACAGTAAAAAGAGAGAATAAGATGTTTTTTTAAACTATTGCCAGGGTAGGCCAACTCTAATGTGGACACAAAAAGTGAAAGTGGGCATCTTCCTTAGTGTGACAGGGAGCTCATTCCAGTATTGACAACCTTTGATGGAAATAACATTTTGACTGAAGGCAGACTTTCTGACATGTACCTCACAGTCACCCCTGGATACAGATCTGGTTCCATAACCGCTGTCTCTCTTCCTGTGTATACTATAAACCCCTTGAGAGGAGGAGGAGCCACATCTTTTAGACATTTATAGATAAAACAGGCACTTTTGAAATGTCTGAAAGTTCAAAAGATTATATTTTTCCAAAATGGTGCAATGATGGTTGGTTGTTTGTGTTAATATGATTAAGGGTACAAGAGTTTACTAATAAATTACTGGGTTTAATTCAATTAAAAGCAGAACACTAAGCTGGAGTTAAATCAATGAAGTTAAATTTCACTTCTCACAGATTGTGTTGCTTGTTGTTTGAGTAGAACAATATCTATTATGCCATCCTCCATCCTTGTAGTATGCACAGTCCCAGTCAAGATAGTTACCAGGCTGTCCACTGGCCCAGTACCTGCTGAGTAAACAACATGCTGTAAGTTTAACCACATCCACTCAGTCACTCTCATACAGTGACTTTGATAGAATGATAGAATAGAATATAGAAACACATGTAAAATGTCTCACTGTGTTGTCAGTGGTGTTCCATCCACCCACGTCCATATGCCGCCAGTCCTTTTCAAACCAATCCATGATGTTGTATATCCACGGGTCAATCCTTCAATGAATTCCTGATGATTTGTCAATGATTGAACAATGATTAATTAATTGTATCTACATTCAGGATTTTGCTATAATCATGGAAATATATCACTTGCATCTGCAGGACAATTGGGCATGTGTGCACTGCACGCACGCACGCACACACACACTAACCTGTTCTTCAGTATTGTCAATGACCACCAGATCTGCTCCTATCTTCAGACATTGGTCTCTGCTTTTCTGCCAGGTTGTCCATCCAGTAGTTCTGCAATAAAATCTGTATCCAAACTCCTTCCATGCTCCACTGGAACACGGCATGACTATAGACATCAAAGAGAGGAGGGGGGGGGGGGGGGGGGGGGTGGTAATGTCGCATTAAAATGAATATGTGACTGCTTTAGGGCAATAAATGACAACAGATGTCATCTGGCTGATATAAATACTTCCCCCTCACTTCACACATATTATTTTTTGTTCCTATCACAAAGAAGATTTCAGTGTGTGTGTGTGTGTGTGCCACTGACAATGAATGTACAATTGTGTGTTAGTGTAAACACAAACGTAACACAAATATTGAAGGCGAAGAATGAGATGATGTATGATGATGTACGATGATAAGAGCGCCCCTCACTTCACACGGGTGTGACTTTCTTTCATCATATTAGTAGCGTCATGAGTTATGAAATAGCACATTTCATGTACAGTATGTCAATGTTTGAGAGGCGCTAGCCCCTCCAATACATGTTGGCTTTTGAAGATTGTCATATGGCAGCTATGGGGTTTCTAATGTTTGTTTAGAGCACTTATGACGTAAATAGTTTGCCAGCCAAATCTATGTAGTTTAATGTTTGTTTAGGGCAGTAAATGACGATGTATGATGTCATATGACCAATATAAATACATCTTGGAGGGCACTAGCCCCTCCAACATCTATCTGTTTTTTGTATGTGACGTCATGTGGCAGCGTATAGGCTATGGACTTTTAATGGGTTTTACTAGAATAGTTATCTCAGTGTAGCACATGTGTTTAGCCCTCGGTTAGTGCATGTGTTCGAGCATATAATTCCTAGAATCTGTGGGCTGTATTTTGCGTGTCTTAAGTCACACAAAATACAGCCCCCAGAGTGGTGTAGACTAGGACAGTGGTGTCATTGAGGGGGCAGAAAAAAGCACTCGAGCGCCGTTCATGCAGCCCTGGAGTGTAGGCCTACATTGTTTTCAATGAGGGCGGCGTAAATATCAGTAATTTTAGGCATGTGTGCAACATGACAACTGTTTTAAAGTATTGTACAGTAACAACTATAGTCTCTGTAATGTTTACGATCTAAAATAAAGGGATTTAAGTTCATTAAAGCTGGGCCGTTGCCTGAGTCCAGTGCATTCTGGTCCAGGACTTTTCACTCTTCGCCATGCTCTTCGCCAATAGAAGTCTATGTAGAAGAGACACCATTGGACTAGCCTCGGAAACCCAGACGTTTTATTTAACCAGGACTGACCCCATCAAGTGAACAGAGTTGTCACAACTCTCTAAACGGTACTGATGGTACTGTCGTCTATATTCCCTCAAAAAGTCTAAACTCTCACCTGTCGTCTCTATCTTAAGCTGGTCTCTTTCCATGGGCAAGTACTTATATCTGGCCTCCAGCTGGTCTCTCTCCATGGTCATGTTCTTATATCTGGCCTCCAGCTGGTCTCTTTCTAGGGTCATGTTCTTATATCTGGCCTCTAGCTGGTCTCTCTCCAGCAGTGTGCTGCAGTTCTCTAGCTGGTTTTTGTTTTTGTAGTTCTTTAACTGGTTATTAGCTGAATGATCTGCAAAGCACAAAAATAGTCATGATAAACACAAATGATGAAATTAAGTATCTGTGTGGAAAAAAATCTTTGAGAAGAAAACAGAATGACGTGGCATCAAGGTTTGGGTTAATGCTGTGCTGACCTTTGTGGTTTTCTACAGATTCAGGACACAGAATGGACGTTTTGTGAAATGGTGGAATACTCACAGAACACGGCCAGGACTAGGATCCCGCCCAGCAGGATAACACACAGCATCCACAGACACACAGCAGCCGCTCCGGAAGGCCTTCTCGCCGTTTTAGAGCACTGCTCTGCAATGGAATGCACAGCTAACATAGCTGTGCATGACACAAATATAACTCCATATACAGCCACGAGAGATAAAACAAAACTAGACTAAGAGCCTATACAAGCTTATCAGCGACTATTTTATTCATAAAGGAATGATACTGAAGGATACGTATACACTTGTTTGTTAGGCTTAATGTTAATGTAATTACAGTACATCTGAATGAAATCACATTTTCTTGCTGCAGGAAAGACAGCTTGTTCTTGTACAATTCTCTCAAACTTCCTCTTTGAAACAGAGAACGATTCAGTGTTGTCAAACTCACCCCGAGCGAGGCCTCCTGCATTGTCCCTCATGTCCTCCTGTGGGCCAGCGGCGACATCACTGCTTCTATAATGGTCCACGCTCTGGTAGATGTCCACCACCATCTCCTCCCTGTCCCCCTCCGACTGTCCACTGTCCTCACTGCCCCTCCTCTCTCCTGTGTCTCCATCTCTCTGTCTCACCGTGGCATAAATATCTGTAGACATCTTGCAGGCTTGTATTACCTCTCCTAGTCTTGATGAACTATAGCCTATGTCGAAAATAACACTACATAATTTCTAGTTAAATGGAAAAATACTGGCAAAGTGTGCCCATGTCTCTGTGTGGCTCTGGTTGTACAATGCTTTAGCAACAAGGAAGAACAAAACCGAAACCTGCACGCGCGCGCACACTCTCTCACACACACACACACACACACACACACACACACACACACACACACACACACACACACACACACACACACCCTTGCAACTAGTCGCAACTCCTTGCAACAAAACAAACCACAAATCATGTGGTTTGGGCTTTAGACACTTCAGTTACCGGTAACTTCTTTACAGCTCAATAAACTCTCCCAAACTCCATATAAACAAATGCAGGAACACTTACTGTATCATCAATATACATTTAATTTCACAGTTAACAGTACAAAGGGTTCCAGAGCATTGTAGGTATAATTATTTGTGAATGCTAGACATTTACAATGTACATTTATAGGCCGATATTTAAGTACAGTAAGTACAGACACAATGAAACATGTACTATGTACATGTTTAACAACATGTTTTACATATGTAACATTGTACTATGTACAACTAGCAACTTCCTCCACTTATGATGGTCATGATTCTTCAACTCCTGCTCAACAGTCATGGAGAACCTTTCTCATTTTAAATGATTATAATTATTGTTAAAAAGCAACCAATGTTTTTCCTGACAGTTTGTAAACATGTCAAGTTCACCCTCTAGATCAGTGGTTCTCAAAGTCTCAAAAAGACCTCTTTGGATCCCTTAATTTAGGAGGTTCCAAATGGACCCTTATGGGTCTATAACTCTGGGGGTTTAAGGGGTTCTTTGATATTACAAAAGAAGAATAATAATAATATAAATGTTATCATAGCCATTTTGGGCGGGAACCCCTTTTGGTGTTTTAAACATGTTATAATTTAGCTATTGAAAAATAGCAGATCTACAAGCTCATAGCGAGCTTTTTGAAAAATCTGCTATTTTTGAAAAATCGTAGAAATGTGGCGCAAATCTTTGAATATATATTCTTTCAAAGTGAAGGTTTTTAACGCAGGTCTAAATGGGGGCCCACTTGCAATATTCACACGGCCCACGTGGGCCCCCGGCCCCCCAGTTTGAGACCCACTGCTCTAGATATATTTCCTAGTTTTGAGGAGAGGTTGCTTGAGGAGGATAGGAGGTACAAACACCTCTCTGAGTGACCATAAACTCAACCTGTCTCTGAGTGACCATAAACTCAACCTGTCTCTGAGTGACCATAAACTCAACATGTCTCTGAGTGACCATAAACTCAACATGTCTCTGAGTGACCATAAAACTCAACATGTCTCTGAGTGACCATAAACTCAACATGTCTCTGAGTGACCATAAAACTCAACATGTCTCTGAGTGACCATAAACTCAACATGTCTCTGAGTGACCATAAACTCAACATGTCTCTGAGTGACCATAAACTCAACATGTCTCTGAGTGACCATAAACTCAACCTGTCTCTGAGTGACCATAAACTCAACCTGTCTCTGAGTGACCATAAACTCAACATGTCTCTGAGTGACCATAAACTCAACATGTCTCTGAGTGACCATAAACTCAACATGTCTCTGAGTGACCATAAACTCAACATGTCTCTGAGTGACCATAAACTCAACCTGTCTCTGAGTGACCATAAACTCAACATGTCTCTGAGTGACCATAAACTCAACATGTCTCTGAGTGACCATAAACTCAACCTGTCTCTGAGTGACCATAAAACTCAACATGTCTCTGAGTGACCATAAACTCAACATGTCTCTGAGTGACCATAAACTCAACATGTCTCTGAGTGACCATAAACTCAACATGTCTCTGAGTGACCATAAACTCAACATGTCTCTGAGTGACCATAAACTCAACATGTCTCTGAGTGACCATAAACTCAACCTGTCTCTGAGTGACCATAAACTCAACATGTCTCTGAGTGACCATAAACTCAACCTGTCTCTGAGTGACCATAAACTCAACATGTCTGAGTGACCATAAACTCAACATGTCTCTGAGTGACCATAAACTCAACATGTCTCTGAGTGACCATAAACTCAACATGTCTCTGAGTGACCATAAAACTCAACCTGTCGCAAGAAATGGAAAAGAAAAACTCTGTGACTAATGTGCCAAAGCATGTCGGAGGGTGATGAAGAAAACAAGTGGAGACCTAGGTGGTCAAAAACACTTCAGTGCTGTACATAAATGAGTACATAAATGCCTACCGAGTGTCAAAAAACTACTTTCTGTCCTTTACAGTCCATACATCCAAACAGAAAAGTCCTATCTGATTGCATTTAACGTTAATCTCACTTTGCCATTCACTTTATGCATGCGCAATTGCGCATATACCCTCTATTCGAGCAATCCGCAGTGTGGCTATAGGCAGACTACGGAGTAGGCCGAGTCTACCGTTCAGAACTCTGTAGCAAGTACAACATGTTTTGCCCTTTAAGAACTTTGTTCGGTTCGGCAAGCCCTCGCAGAAGCCGAAAAAAGTTGGCCTTCATAATGATGGAATGTACATACATGCTGCAGACTTTATGCATTGGCTATACCCTGGGGGCCCTCAGCTAAAAGGGCCCGAAATGTAATCTTATATAATGTATAAGAATAGCAGTTAAGAATCCGAAAAACGATGCGTTTGAATTTGTTTAATTTTTTTTGTCATATTTAGTTTTGTTTACTGGTTTAACCATTTGAGCTCAGAGGTGAGGTCACCTGGTGTGCATGTGATCTGTCTGTCAGTGTTGTGAAACTTGTGACGTGGGAGATTATGACAGGTACGACAGTTAAGTGCAAAGAATTCAACAAATGATTTGAACATGAAAGGGAGATGCCGAGTTTAAGGCAGGAACTGGATATCTGCTGTGATCCCAGCCCAACATGTGATCTACGGTAGGCTACAGCATCCAACATGTGATCTACGGTAGGCTACAGCATCCAACATGTGATCTACAGTAGGCTACAGCATCCAACATGTGATCTACGGTAGGCTACAGCATCCAACATGTGATCTACGGTAGGCTACAGCATCCAACATGTGATCTACGGTAGGCTACAGCATCCACCATGTGATCTACGGTAGGCTACAGCATCCACCATGTGATCTACGGTAGGCTACAGCATCCAACATGTGATCTACGGTAGGCTACAGCATCCAACATGTGATCTACGGTAGGCTACAGCATCCAACATGTGATCTACGGTAGGCTACAGCATCCAACCTCATCAGGAAAACGATTGAGGTATTTAAAAGTCGTTTAGAAATATAATCTTCAAAATAGCAACATCTGTATTTTAAATGCGCTTGAGTCCATGCATTACGCAAGCATAAGTGAAGATGACAGCTTGCCTTTCTTCACCACATTTAAAATAATATTAATTTAAATATATTAATAATTTCAAAAGACTTCATATATATATCATCTTTTTTTCTTGGTGATCTTGATGCCTTAGATCAAAATGTGCTGTGTTTCCTTCATTTTAGACTAGTAAATTAGTCAGTTACAAAAACATTAGCCTGGGGTCCACCTATGCTTTCTATGGCATAGGCAGCTCCCGGCCGGATCCGCCGGGAGAATCTAGACACAGCTGTGCGACATGAGACTGAATAATTAGAGCGACAGAGAGAGAGAGGAGTGTGTGTGTGTGTACATGTGTGCGTCAATTTAACAAAGATGCAGACAATCCGAAATCAGCAGAGAGTGATCGACGTTTGCGCTACTCTATGCCGAATTGAAGTGGACTCGGACCCAGACTTTCTTTTTTCCTCCCTGGAAATAAAAACGTCTGTGTTTCCGAGGCTACAAAAACATTGAACATTTAAAAAAAAAGGCAAAGCTGCTTTTGTATTGTTGTAACTCCTGGTGACTGCCTTTGGGCAGATTCACAGATTCACACTATTGTCCCGGGTGCACACTATGGTCCCGGGTGCACACTCGGGACCACTTGGCAAGATGTTGTTGTATAGTGTGACTGCTGTGTAGTCTTGGGACCGATTGAAGTGTATACTCGGACATGGATCGATGCAATGTGAAAGCATTAATATACAGTTGAATGAAGTATACTGTACACAGGTGCAGAAGAATCAAGGCCAATGTGAATCATGAGCAGCGAGGACCAGGTAGGTCGTATTCGGGAACAGTTTGAATCAAACAGACTCTGTGTGAATCTGCCCTTAAAACCCATTTTGGGGCGGGAACCCCTTTTGGTGTTTTAAACATTATGTTGTAATTTAGCCATTGAAAAATAGCAGATCGCCCAGGCAGTGGCGTAACTGTCTGGGCACCCGACTGGTAATCCAGTCGCAGTGTGCCGCGGGTTCGACTCCCGAGCCCGACACGGCCTTTACTGCATGTCTTCCCCCCATCTCTCTCCCGTTTCCTGTCAGCCTACTGTCTGTCCCTTCAAAAAACCAATAAAAGGCGTAAGCCGCAAAAAAATATCTTTAAAAAAAAAAGAAAAATAGCAGATCTACAAGCTCATAGCGTGCCACCGAGTGGCGCGCTACGAGCTTGTAGGTCTGCTATTTTTGAAAAATCGTGAAAATATTCATTTCAGAAAACTGGAGGATTTAGAAGATTTTTTTTTTTAATTTCGACTTCAGGCCTAAATGGGTCTTAAGCACCGTGGAAAGCAACTCTGTCCGTCTGTCTCTAATAGCTTGTGAATGGACTCTAAGCCAGTGTGGTGTAAGTGACGAGTCCTGCAACAATACAGAACAATGCTGCTTTTAGTGGTTCATATGAAACAGGATGAATGCTTTAGTTCAGTGTTGCATTAACCCATTCTGACCTGAGATCAGATTCATACGAGGTTTCCACATGGACACACACTGGTCTGATGAACCCATTCTGACCTGAGATCAGATTCTAAAAATGTCAGTCGACTTCGATTTGGTGGCGCGATATGAGCTTGTAGATCTGCTATTTTTAAATAGCTAAAGCATAACATGATGCTGACACCAAAATGGGTGCCCTGTCAGAATGGGTTAACTAGGGGCGATGGGGGGGGGGTGTCTCTGGTCATTAATTTCTATGTCGGGTGGAGTATATGTTTTATTCCTGCTTCTGAACAGAATTAATTACATACATGCATTTACCTTTTATAAAAATGTACACCGTCTGTTTGATTATATCACTATTTTAACAATCTAATTAAAAATGTATCTAAACCACATCAACCCTGATGTGGCCCGTTGTGGGCATTTTCAAAATTTTGCCCAAATGAGTCAAAATCTTTCAATTTGTTTAATAACAAAATAAATCTACAAGCTCACCACACGCTTTGTGAGCTTGTAGATCTTGTGGCACAACAAAGTATTATAGATGTAATTTTGCCCTGTCTTTAAAAAAAAAGAAAAAAGAAAGAAAATAGAAAAAAAGAAATAAACCCTGGTTAAGTTGCTTTAGTAACATGTACAATCCCTAGAACAGTGGTTCTCAAAGTGTGGCCCGGGGACACCCAGAGGTCATTGAGGGGGTTCCAGGAGGTCCCCAGCTAAAATGTATAGCCTATTAATAGCATGAAAATCAGTACAACCACATATACATTGGTTATATAAAAAAAATAGCCGTTCTACAAGCTCGCACAGCCAAATACATATTCATTTGGGGTCCTTCACATGAAAATGTTTGAGAACTAGTGGTTCTCAAACTGGGGCTCTGAGTCTGGACCTCCAGGGTCCCCAAATCATTACTCATGTGCAACATTGTTTTCTCACTCAACAGCAAACAAACATACATACAATAAAAGTACAAGTGTATACAGAGTATCTGCACATTTCTAAAGTGACAATTTAAGGGTCTTTAAGACCTTTTTAATATCTAAATAACAACAAGACCATTACTACATCAAAAGTAATCACCAAACTAACAACGCCTCACGTGGCTATTCTAACAATATTGATCTGTGTCAAACGACATTGAATGCCTCAACTCCTACAATTCCAAGTGCTTGTCAGGGTGGGGGGGGGGGGGGGGGGTCCCCGGTTCAGATATGATTCTTTTAAGGGTCACTGCCTGGATAGTTTGAGAACCACTGGTTGAATCCATATCATATAACTGCTGGGGTTCCTTGAATGTAAAAATGTTAGTGTTAGAGTTGAGGTCCACTGACAACATAATGTCCATGAAGAGTGTGTCCTCTTACCAGAGCGCTGGTCACCGTTTCACTGTAACCTTCAGCATGGTTGTCATAGTAACAGTGTTTTTTGTCATACATAAACACTGTAGTATTATTGTCATAGTAACAGTGTGGTTGTCATACATAAACACTGTAGTATCATTGTCATAGTAACAGTGTTTTTGTCATACATAAAACACTGTACTATCATCGTCATAGTAACAGTGTTTTTGTCATACATAAAACACTGTAGTATCATCGTCAGTAAAGGAACCGTTCACAGTTAGTTTGAGAAACAACACTTACATCACAGCAACGGAGGAAGTGACGTCACAATGTCTGTTCCTCTTTAGTAACAATAAGAACTTTTACAAAGATTAAGAAATACACTAACTTTAAACAATATGGCCTCTGGTAGTGGAGAGGAGATGAGGAGAGAAGAGAAACGAGGAGAG
This sequence comes from Protomyctophum parallelum, assembly GCF_964188405.1. Classification (NCBI taxonomy): domain Eukaryota; kingdom Metazoa; phylum Chordata; class Actinopteri; order Myctophiformes; family Myctophidae; genus Protomyctophum; species Protomyctophum parallelum. Next base: position 48,077,173 of record NC_139705.1, on the reverse strand, counting down.
GAGAGGAGTAGAGAGGAGCGAGGTGGAGTGGAATGGAGTGAGGTGGAGTAGAGTGGAGTGGAGTGAGGTGGAGTGGAGTGAGGTGGAGTGGAGTGGAGTGAGGTGGAGTAGAGTGGAGTGAGGTGGAGTAGAGTGGAGTGGAGTGAGGTGGAGTAGAGTGGAGTGAGGTGGAGTAGAGTGGAGTGAGGTGGAGTAGAGTGGAGTGAGGTGGAGTAGAGTGGAGTGGAGTGAGGTGGAGTAGAGTGGAAAGGAGTGGAGTAAGGTGGAGTGGAGTGAGGTGAGGTGGAGTGGAGTGAGGTGGAGTAGAGTGGAGTGGAGTGGAGTGAGGTGGAGTGGAGTGGAGTGAGGTGGAGTAGAGTGGAGTGGAGTGAGGTGGAGTGGAGTGGAGTCAGGTGGAGTGGAGTGAGGTGGAGTAGAGTGGAGTGGAGTGAGGTGGAGTGGAGTGGAGTCAGGTGGAGTGGAGTGAGGTGGAGTGGAGTGGAGTGAGGTGGAGTGGAGTGGAGTGGAGTCAGGTGGAGTGGAGTCAGGTGGAGTGGAGTCAGGTGGAGTGGAGTCAGGTGGAGAGTGGAATCAGGTGGAGTAGAGTGGAGTGAGGTGGAGTGGAGTCAAGTGGAGTAGAGTGGAGTCAGGTGGAATGGAGTGAGGTGGAGTAGAGTGGAGTGGAGTGGAGTGGAGTGAGGTGGAGTGGAGTCAGGTTGAGTGGAGTAGAGTCAGGTGGAGTGGAGTGGAGTCAGGTGGAGTGGAGTTAGGTGGAGTTAGGTGGAATGGAGTGGAGAGGAGGCTGTGTCTTCATCATAATCATCATCATGGTCTTCCTCCTCAGAGGGGGCGTGGCATAATGATAGGAGGAGGAGTCATGTCCCTGAGCAGCAGGGTGGGTGGAGCTAATGATGTCACAAAACAAAGACAAATCTGGTTGGCTGCCTGAAGACATGGGGGCGTGAGCGCCCTGGCGATGGTTGCCTATAGCGTCACAGTCTGGGGCGGAGTCAGGCGATCTAACCTTCCCAGCCATCCCAGATCTGACCTCTGGACCTGGACACACACACACACACACACACACACACACACACACACGGTTAACACTAACAGTTAAAAATGTACACCAGTCTTTACTGGATTGTGTGTGTGTGTGTGTGTGTGTGTGTTTGTGTGCGGTGTGTGCGTGTGTGCGTGCTAAAGGCAGGTATTCTAATGCATATGAGACAAACAGGTAGCCGATCCAACAGACAGACTTTAAGAGGTTAAAATGAACAGCCCAACACCTTCCCCCTCCACCACCAACCCCCTCGTCCCGATTCTGAGGTCGACCAGCAGCGAAAATACCAGATGTACAAGATTGTAGACCAGCTATTTTCGTCAAAGATATTTAGTATAGATGGAAAACAGGAGGCGTTCTAATACAGAGCCATGGACGACTCCAGTCAAGCAAGTATTAAGTTAAAGTTAAATCAACTGAATCAAAAGTAAAATGGAAGAGATTATACATACAAACCTATTAGAAATTAACACCACCACTGCAATAGTAAAACAATAGGATCATTAAATGTGGCCGTTTAAAACATTACACCTCTGTCATCCTAATGCTGTATTATAAAAGATTTTTTTCAGAAAACTGTCATGATGTAGAAGACATTATTTAGAATCGTTCCCAGATCAAAATGGGTTAAAGAAGAAAGCGAGAGTAAGCACTCAGTTGAATAAATCCACGTAATGGTGTAACGGGTGCACGGTTCAGGAAGATGCACACTGTGAGAATAAATACCAGCACTCACGTTGTGTCCTCTTAGGATTCTCCGTTTATTTTTCGATTTCCCCCAGCAGACAACCAACAGACAGATGGACGCTTCGGGCCGTGTGGCCCTTCTTCAACTCTAACCCATTCTGACCTGAGATCAGATTCTAGAAATGTCTATTACATCCTGACAGTTTCATTATTAACCCATTCTGACCTGAGATCAGATTCTAAAAGTGTCTTCGATTTTTCAAAAATAGCAGACCTACAAGCTCGTATCGCGCCACTCGGTGGCGCGATATGAGCTTGTAGATCTGCTATTTTTCAATAGCTAAAGCATGACATGATGCCAACACCAAAATGGGTGCCCGGTCAGAATGGGCTAAATCTCTAAATCTCAATCTCTAACTCTGTAGACTTAGATAGCATTTGATACAGACTTATAGCATGTTATGTAGACAGCACTATAATTGCATTGTATGTAGTCATAGCACGTCATAGTACATATGTATAGCATAGTATAGTATATATGTATTGTATAGTTTCATTATATAGATATTCCACTGTTCCACGTTCTTAGCTTATGCATGTTTCATGATAAATGTTTTTTATGTGATGTATTCCTATGATTATTTGTTCTTGCTTAATGTAAGCCGTTCTGGATTAAGAGCGTCTGCTAAATTCCTAAATTGTAAATTGCAACTCTAAATCTCTGATTTAGAGTTGAAGAAGGCCACACGGCCGGAACTAATCGAAAAAATAAAACAAGAATCCTAAAAGGACACAACGTGAGTGGTATTTATTATCACAGTGCATCTCTGTACACCTCACAACCGTAAGAAAATGAAAAAGATAAATACACAATATACTAGACCTAAACTTAATCATAACTCATTTGAAATGTTCTTAAGTCTTTCAAACCTAACATGGAGATAGTTACAGTCAATTCTGCTTGGTATTATATATCGCTCCTCCTTGAAGGTACACATTTCTATCTGAATTATCTCAGTTTTCATGAAGTTTAATCCTTGGCTACCAACTAGATCAATTTATCAGAAATGTTTCAGTTCGTACACATTAATTATGAATCCTTCCTGCTTGGACCAATACTAATCATCTATAAACTACTGTATGCTTCCTTCAGGACTGTATAACTGCATAACTGTTAATCTCTCAGTTCCAGAAGGTGGTATAAACATTTCCTGTTCGGGGTCAGCTTAATTTGATTGGCTCAGCAGCGTATTTCAAATGGAAACGAACAACACCTTCATATAGTATGTGTTTCTGGCATGATCAGGAAAGTCTATTATTCAGTGAAGCCAGAATAAACCAACCAGTTAACTAAACTTCAAGCATGTCTTAAAAGGATCCCTGGCTAATAAGACAAATATGCCTTAAAACATTATATTTGCCCTCTACAACTAAAATAAAATAATAAAAACACCTTTAATATTTTATTTCTTTCAGAAATGAAGAATCTTTCACTCAATAGGAACTGCTCCTGTCGCAAGAGGATGATGTCATATGTCCATGTGTGGTCTAGCCCTATGGAATGCATATGTTAATAAAAAACACCTTAATACTTCCTACGGATAATATGAGCATCAATGCAATATTTTAAATACTTTTTATTAGCACGGACATTCCATATATTCCATAGGCCTGGCTCACACAGCCGTTCCTATTGAGTGAAAGATTCTCTATT
>NC_139705.1:48063733-48068733 GCF_964188405.1 Protomyctophum parallelum | reverse complement strand
TTTAGTTAGTTATCTAGTTGTCACCTCATGGTCTATGTGTAGTTTGTGGTCTTTCCAGGCTTGCACAGACCGATAGAGTCCTGTGTCACATTTCACTGTTTCGTTAGCTAGGATGAAACACCTGGAAAGCAAAGCAACACACACACACACACACACACACACACACACACGGTCACTAGCCACTGACTGTAGTCAAGGTTGATGCATGAGACTTGTTGACTGTTGCAAGCTCGCAATTCATTTCCAATGGGAGTCACATGGTTTGACACAACATTTCTGTTGTATGAGGGGGAGGGGGGGCAGTCGAAACACAGCCGAAAGCCGGTCAACAAAAATGTTGTGTCAAACCATGTGACTTCCATTGGAAATGCATTGGGGCGGCTATGACACTTACCCTTTGTTTACATCTACCATGCAACATTGTTGTATGCTAGATGTGAAGGTGTGAGTGAGGCCATAGGATGCATCACTTTTTAGCGTTGTATCTTTGTAGTGTGAACACAGCATTACAACTTGTAAAGTTGTGATTTGACCAATAAAGTTGAAGTTGATAAACAAACAACACACACCTGTGTGTGACTTTGATAGAGTTGGGTGGACCAACAACAGGGACTCCGCCCATTCCACTGAAGTCCTCCTCAGTCTCCTCTTTCACCAGGCTGTGGTTTCCAGGGTAACTGGTTGTCATGGATACAGAACGGCTGAAGCGATTCCTGGAGTAACTTTGTAGGGCTTTGAACTCTGAAATGCGCACGCACGCACACACACACACACACACACACACACACACACACACACACACACACACACACACACACACACACACACACACACACACACACACACACACACACACACACACACACACACACACACACACACACACACACACACACACACAGAGATGTTTCATCTGTTAAGAGTTGGATGGTTTGTGTTAAAAGATGTTTTAGAAATGGTGGGGCGCCCGCTGGCCTAGTGGTCCAGGCGTATGCCACATATAGGCTCTGGCCTGACAGCGTGTCGCGTGTTCGAGTCCCATTCATGATGACCTTTGCTGCATGTCTCCCCCTGTCTCTCTCTCTCCCTCTTTCCTGTCAATCTTCACTTGTATCTATAAATAAAAGGCAGAAAAGTCTAAAACAAATCTTAAAAATAAATAAATGGTGTGGGTTGTCTGTTTTAAACAAGAAAGAATCAAGTTTCTTCCATTTTCACAATGAAGCTTTATCTGTAGACAATTAACCTCGTGCCACCAACAAAAACCTATTTCCACTCCAGACCGGATCAGAAAAAAATGCTATTGATCCCAGGCTAGTGGCCACTACAACGGTTTCAATTGTATGAAATTGTGTTGCAGATGACCCTTTTTCATAGATGGCTTCATACAGCACTATGATGTTGGATTCATGTGGATTCAATGTATTTTCAGACATTAACCACTTAAATCCTCAATACTTAGTAAACTTAACCGCTGGCTCTGGCTCTATTTTCAGATCTACAAACTCACTCTGCTATTTTTGTCTAAAGTTCGCCTCAGTATAAGGATGATAGTATAGGGTTTAAGTAGTTATTGAAAATAATAATAGTAATAAAATAAAATACATTTGGTGGCATCTCTGTAGTAACTTTGAGGTCCTCAGACCCCCTGTTGAAGATCCCAGCACTGGAGAAATCACTTCCCCATATCATCCACTAGAGGTCAGTGTTAGAAGGACAAGGAATGTCTAAAGCAGGGTTTCTCAACCTGTGGGTTGGGACCCCCAGGGGCTAACTAAATGTAATGCCTCGACTAAATGTTAATGCCTCAACTCGATTCTTTTGGGGGGTCTCCAGTTCAAATATGATTCTTTTAGGGGGCCTGAAAAGGTTGAGAACCACTGGCCTAAAGGAGGACAGGAGAGCATGGAAAATAAACCCACTATGGTTGTGCATAATATGCAAATGGAATTATACATGTTATATACTGTACATGTTATACATCATGTTATGCTTTAGCTATTGAAAAATACCAGATCTACAAGCTCATAGCGTGCCACCAAGTGGCGCGCTACGAGCTTGTAGGTCTGCTATTTTTGAAAAATCGACGAACAACTGACATTTTTAGAATCTGATCTCAGGTCAGAATGGGTTAATCAGACCAGTGTGTGTCCAGTGGAAACCTCGTATGAATCTGATCTCAGGTCAGAATGGGTTAAGCACAGGTCTAGGTTGAGCCATGCAAATGAAAAACATCTGAGACTGGAATTATAATCCCAACAAAGCAGCTAATTCCACCAGGCACTGAACTGAGGAGACCCCTCTTTTTTGTTCAAGGCTTTGCTGTTCAAATTTAATATAATATTAACCCATTACCACATTTTGACCCGAGATCAGATTCTAAAAATGTCTTGTACATACAGTTTTATGAAAAAGCTATGTTTCTATGTCAGTCGTTCTGACAGCCTACAAGCTCGTAGCGTGCCACTCGGTGGCGCGCTATGAGCTTGTAGATCTGCTATTTTTCAATAGCTAAATTATAACATGTTTAAAACACCTGTCAAGTTTTATGTCCAGTGTATGTACTTCTGTTGGTTTTATGTCCAGTGTATGTACTTCTGTTATCCTATGTTATTCACCAAGTAAAGTCAAGTTTATGTGAACTTCTTGTCCTGCCTTAGTTTGAGTTTCCTGCACTTGGGTCCCAACACCTGCAAACCGTGACAACTGCCCACAGGCCTCCTATATTTATCATGATCATTAGTGAGGTCCAATTATATGAAGATAGGTTGAAAAGTGGTGAAGTGGTCCTTTAACTCCAATCTTTGCTTGGGTCTATGGAACAAAATATTTTGAGATGGGGGTCAAATACATACTGTACATGCATAATCATTTTGGGGGTCCTTGACATGAAACAGTTTGAGAACCACTGATACAGCAACGTGGGTTTATCAGAAAACTGATATTTAGAAGACATTTGTAGAGTCAGCTTCACATCTTAATGGTTAAGAAAAATGACGTGTTGTGGTGTGTGTGTGTGTGTGTGTGTGTGTGCGTGTGTCAGACATACTCTTCTTGGACAATATAGATTTCTTGCTGAAGGGACGCATCCCCGGAGGTCGAAGGTTAAAAGGTGGAAGGTCACAGTCACAGCCCTCTGCCCTTCGCTGGTACAGCTGAGACTTTATGCTGATTGGACGCTGCCGGCTGACCACGCCCCTCTTCGGGCTGACCACGCCCCTCTTGGAGGACTTGGCCCCTCCCCCTTCGTTCTTACACTTGGAGAGACGCATCTTCCCCGAAGAGTCTTCTACACACTGCCACTTCTACGCATGTGCACGCGCGCGCACACACACACACACACACACACACACACACACACACACACACACACACACACACACTTAGCAGATGCTCTTATCCAAAGCGACTTACGGTAAACACATACATCAAGTGCAGAGAGACAAGCGTAGTGCAGGAACTAGGACCAGGTAAACAATGAATTTAGCATCTGTCTAAATAACCCGCTATAAATAACATTTTTAACATTGTGGTGAAGAAAAATCAAGCCCAAGTAACAAAAACATCATAACTACTGTAGGTTAAGTGCTATAAGGTGCTAAATTGTGTTGTTGTGTACTCCAGTCTGAGTCTGTTGACAGGGCGTATAGTGTGGTAACATTGTGTACCTGTCCAGTCTGTTGACAGGGCGTATAGTGTGGTAACATTGTGTACCTGTCCAGTCTGTTGACAGGGCGTATAGTGTGGTAACATTGTGTACCTGTCCAGTCTGTTGACAGGGCGTATAGTGTGGTAACATTGTGTACCTGTCCAGTCTGTTGACAGGGTGTATAGTGTGGTAACATTGTGTACCTGTCCAGTCTGTTGACAGGGCGTATAGTGTGGTAACATTGCGTACCTGTCCAGTCTGTTGACAGGGTATAGTGTGGTAACATTATGTACTTGTCCAGTCTGTTGACAGGGCATATAGTGTGGTAACATTGTGTACCTGTCCAGTCTGTTGACAGGGCGTATAGTGTGGTAACATTGTGTACCTGTCCAGTCTGTTGACAGGGCGTATAGTGTGGTAACATTGTGTACCTGTCCAGTCTGTTGACAGGGCGTATAGTGTGGTAACACTGTGTACCTGTCTAGTCTGTTGACAGGGCGTCTGGTACTCTGCTTGCTGACACAGGTCTTTAACTCGTTGGTGTTTGGGCAGGAAGTTCTCCTCCTGGGTTACTTCCTTCCCCGCCGCTTCACGGTGGAGCTGGTGGAGCAACTTCCTGTCAATCGACCAATCACAGGTTTGAACATAAAGCTGTGGTTCAGATTACAGCGCTGCATCAGCGGTGGGATGATTGATTGATTGATAGATTTTGTTTGGTGACAGAAAAAAAGCACAAGAACACTTTCCGACATACAGGCAATGTACTGTATCACTGTGTACAGTACTGTATCACTGTACTGTATCACTGTACTGTATCACTGAGGATGAAAACACAATAAAGCCTGAGGGATTATTTCCATTGTGGCCTTCTTAAATTCTTCCCGGACGCGACCCGACGTTTTCGGGCCGGGCCGAAAATGTGTGCCAATTAGTTCGGGCCGAGCCTCGGGTTCCATGTGACACAAAAGGAGACTCTTTGGTGAACTATAAATGGTAAATGGTAAATGGTGCATTTATATAGCGCCTTTATCCAAGGCGCTTTTCAGAGATTGTGCATTACATTCACCCATTCATACACCGATGGCAGCGGAAACCATGCAAGGCACCAACTAGCACATCGGGAGCAATTAGGGGTTCAATGTCTTGCTCAAGGACACTTCGACAGTAACTCTGGGGGAGCCCGGGTTCGAACTGGCAACCTTACGGTTACCATCCAGGCACTCTACCCCTGAGCCACCGCCACCCTATCTATCCCTAACTATCCCTTTAAGACATTTGTCAGTGGTTCTCAAAACTTTTCAGCCCCCGACCCCAAAAGAATGCTGTCTATCTAATCATCTACTGTCAAGCA
>NC_139705.1:48031233-48058733 GCF_964188405.1 Protomyctophum parallelum | reverse complement strand
TAATTAGAGCACTAAACATAAAAGTATAGGCTACTCATTATGCAGAATGCTCCATCTAGTAATGTAATTAGTAAATGCGTTCATTTCGATGTTGCAGCTGGTAAAAGGTGGGGCTGATTTTAATTAGCTTAAGCTATAAAAATCCATAAAATGACCACAGGAATACTCCATAAATTACCACCGGATAGTTAATTGCTCAAGGAGAATATAAGGCAGAATAGCTCCACAAAAAGTCTCTCTCTCTCTCTCTCGCTCACACAGAGCGTAATTGCTGTGTGTGTGTGTGTGTGTGTACCTGTTCTGTAACCGGTGCTGTTCAGGTAGACTCCAAAGGTCCGTGGTTCATGCTGCCGTTGCCAAGACGGCGAGGAACAGTTCTCATTGTTCGTGTAGGTGTTGTGGTTGTGAACGTACCTAGAGAGAGAGAGAGAGAGAGAGAGAGAGAGAGAGAGAGAGAGAGAGAGAGAGAGAGAGAGAGAGAGAGAGAGATTAATGATTAGGGCATTTAGATGATGGATACATACATAAAAAGGATAGGATGAGTTTGATGAATAGAGATAATGGATAAATGGACAGACGGATGTGATGAATAGAGATAATGGATAAATGGACAGACGGATGTGATGAATAGAGATAATGGATAAATGGACAGACGGACATGATGAATAGAGATAATGGGTAAATGTAGATAATGGATAAATGTAGATAATGGATAAATGGAGATAATGGATAAATGGACAGACGGACGTGATAAATGTAGATAATGGATAAATGGACAGACGGACGTGATGAATAGAGATAATGGATAAATGTAGATAATGGATAAATGGACAGGCGGATGTGATGAATAGAGATAATGGATAAATGTAGATAATGGATAAATGTAGATAATGGATAAATGGAGATAATGGATAAATGGACAGACGGACGTGATGAATAGAGATAATGGATAAATGGACAGACGGACGTGATGAATAGAGATAATGGATAAATGTAGATAATGGATAAATGGACAGGCGGATGTGATGAATAGAGATAATGGATAAATGTAGATAATGGATAAATGGAGATAATGGATAAATGGACAGACAGATGTGATGAATAGAGATAATGGATAAATGTAGATAATGGATAAATGGACAGACGGACGTGATGAATAGAGATAATGGATAAATGGACAGACGGACGTGATGAATAGAGATAATGGATAAATGGACAGACGGACGTGATGAATAGAGATAATGGATAAATGGACAGACGAATGTGATGAATAGAGATAATGGATAAATGGACAGACGGACGTGATGAATAGAGATAATGGATAAATGGACAGACGGACGTGATGAATAGAGATAATGGATAAATGGACAGACGGACATGATGAATAGAGATAATGGATAAATGGAGAGAGAGAGAGAGAGAGAGAGAGAGAGAGAGAGAGAGATTAATGATTAGGGCATTTAGATGATGGATACATACATAAAAAGGATAGGATGAGTTTGATGAATAGAGATAATGGATAAATGGACAGACGGATGTGATGAATAGAGATAATGGATAAATGGACAGACGGACATGATGAATAGAGATAATGGATAAATGGACAGACGGATGTGATGAATAGAGATAATGGATAAATGGACAGACGGACATGATGAATAGAGATAATGGGTAAATGTAGATAATGGATAAATGTAGATAATGGATAAATGGAGATAATGGATAAATGGACAGACGGACGTGATAAATGTAGATAATGGATAAATGGACAGACGGACGTGATGAATAGAGATAATGGATAAATGTAGATAATGGATAAATGGACAGGCGGATGTGATGAATAGAGATAATGGATAAATGTAGATAATGGATAAATGGAGATAATGGATAAATGTAGATAATGGATAAATGGAGATAATGGATAAATGGACAGACGGACGTGATGAATAGAGATAATGGATAAATGGACAGACGGACGTGATGAATAGAGATAATGGATAAATGGACAGACGGACATGATGAATAGAGATAATGGGTAAATGTAGATAATGGATAAATGTAGATAATGGATAAATGGAGATAATGGATAAATGGACAGACGGACGTGATAAATGTAGATAATGGATAAATGGACAGACGGACGTGATGAATAGAGATAATGGATAAATGTAGATAATGGATAAATGGACAGACGGACGTGATGAATAGAGATAATGGATAAATGGACAGGCGGATGTGATGAATAGAGATAATGGATAAATGTAGATAATGGATAAATGGAGATAATGGATAATTGGACAGACGGATGTGATGAATAGAGATAATGGATAAATGTAGATAATGGATAAATGGACAGACGGACGTGATGAATAGAGATAATGGATAAATGGACAGACGGACATGATGAATAGAGATAATGGATAAATGGACAGACGGACATGATGAATAGAGATAATGGATAAATGGAAAGACGGATGTGATGAATAGAGATAATGGATAAATGGACAGACGGACGTGATGAATAGAGATAATGGATAAATGGACAGACGGACGTGATGAATAGAGATAATGGATAAATGGACAGACGGACGTGATGAATAGAGATAATGGATAAATGGACAGACGGACGTGATGAATAGAGATAATGGATAAATGGACAGACGGACATGATGAATAGAGATAATGGATAAATGGACAGACGGACGTGATGAATAGAGATAATGGATAAATGGACAGACGGACGTGATGAATAGAGATAATGGATAAATGGACAGACGGATGTGATGAATAGAGATAATGGATAAATGGACAGACGGACATGATGAATAGAGATAATGGATAAATGGACAGACGGACGTGATGAATAGAGATAATGGATAAATGGACAGACGGATGTGATGAATAGAGATAATGGATAAATGGACAGACGGATGTGATGAATAGAGATAATGGATAAATGGACAGACGGATGTGATGAATAGAGATAATGGATAAATGTAGATAATGGATAAATGGACAGACGGACGTGATGAATAGAGATAATGGATAAATGGACAGACGGACGTGATGAATAGAGATAATGGATAAATGGAGATAATGGATAAATGGATAAGATAATGGATAAATGTAGATAATGGATAAATGGACAGACGGATGTGATGAATAGAGATAATGGATAAATGTAGATAATGGATAAATGGAGATAATGGATAAATGGATAAGATAATGGATAATAGAGATAATGGATAAATGGACAGACGGACGTACTTGCCAGTCAGCATGCTGGAGCGTGACGGACAGCACATGGGCGTGGTCACAAAGGCATTGGAGAAAGACGTCCCGCCCTCTTCCATGATGCGACGAGTTTTATTCATCACCTGCATAGAACCTGGAAGACAGAAAAAAAGCGTATACCCTCCAGTAACCATCTGAGTAACCATATCTGTTATGCAGGAGGAGGGTTTGGGGTCAGCAATAATGTAGACTTCAGTTCAAATAGCCTTTTTCATGTTATAATATGGTGTCTGAGGTGGAGGCTTGTCAGGCTATTGTCTTGAGGTGATGGTGACCTGTGCAATTAAAGTTTTGAAGTAATTCATACATTAACTACAGTACTTAACAATAGAGCAGTTATTTCATTCAGTGACCACGCACTCAGCTTGGTAATGGCTACAGGTGATAAGTAGTGTGTGCGTGCGATACTGAGAGCTCTACTGTATAAACACTAGTGTGTTGATAATACTGTGTCTCATGAGGCCATAGTTTATGCAAAGTGAGAGCGGCAAGTGGCGAGGTAATTGCTGCCTGTTGTTATACTGTTTACACAACAAGCGAGTGCGAGACAACACTATAGTCTCCCACTCACCAAGTCATAGTATGTGATTTCTGAAACAGTGTGAAAGAGCCCGCACCCCCCCCCCCCCACACACACACACACACAGTACACACACAACCGCTGTTTCAATTAATTAACACAATGTGTAGATTTATGACGTTTTAGTAATATTGTACCTGCTGTTCTATTGCACAGACTGAGGTTTTAACCCATTTTAGCTTTACCTACAAGCTCGTAGCGCGCCACCGCCATCCCTGGCCTCTCCCTGCCCTCCCGTGTTTGTGAATAGAATATCTGCCCGAGAGGGCTTTACTCTGCTTTGCCTTGTTGTCCTTTTGTGTCACACCACACTCCAGTCATAACATTTATAAAACCAGTTCCCAGAAACTGTTCCAAATGTGATGGCACCGATTTCAATTCCTCAATGTTGGATCTGGTTCCTTCAGTTCCGGATCCTAACTCTACTAGTAATAGCATTAGTAGTAATTATAAGTAGTAATTATTACAGTAGTAATTATTAGTAGTAACAGTACTAGTTAGTAGTAGTAATTATTAGTAGTAACAGTACTAGATAGTAGTAGTAATTATTAGTAGTAACAGTACTAGTTAGTAGTAGTAATTATTAGTAGTAACAGTACCTAGTTCTACATCCTGGTCGTCGGTGAGGATGAGGATGATGTTTGGTCGGATGTTGCGTCGGTCTCTCTGGAGGCGGGGCTTCAGGCAGTGGGCGTGGCCTAACATCAGGAACATCAGAATGAGGAGGAGCCGGCCCGCCATGACCTCCGACCCCTGACTTCCAGGATGTGAACCAATCAGATGCTTCCTGTGGCGCCTGAAAGGCAAACACAAATTTATTTCATATTTATATAAATCATAATTGTCAATAAAAAGGGGAAAGAATTCACACACATATATATTTATTGTGTAAAGATGTTAAGAAAATCAACAATGGAGTTGCACCACTCAGTTCACACGGGTGTGATTTTTTTTAGATAGCTTCTGTTCTTTTTTTTGTTATGCGACAAACTCCTACTAGTGAGTGGTGATATGTGGAAGTGGAAACCGAGCTACACTTCCTAATCATCTGTCCATTGTACCAAGACATCAGAGACACATACCCACAGATTACAACCACACACGGAGATTTTGAAAACATGACCAATGACAAAAAACTCCCATATCTGCTGGGCAAAGTACAACAATGTGCAAACACAGCAGCAAGATTTGTGAGTTGCTGTGATGGGAGAAGGATATCAAATGGAACACAACCACCCTAAAGACTAATCATTGTGTATATTCCTGCACTATACCTGCATCGAGTGATCTTGGTACATAGAAGTTGATCTATTGAAGATCCTGACCTTCAAAGTACATAATTTTTGTTTTGATTGTATTGCTGTATTGTTCTTTCTGCTTTGGCAATGTAAACGTATGTTTTCTCATGCCAATAAAGCCCTTTGAATTGAAATTGAATTGAATTGAGTATAAATGATTGGCTTAATATATCCAGGGCAGCACTCCACGGATTTGTCTCAAAAATAAATCATTTTGCTCACAACAGAGCATGCACACACTGTTTCCATTCACATTTATTTTCTTCTTCTTCTTTTTTTCTTTTTATTTATTTGGTCAAAATCACCAGTAAATATTGCAATTTGCACAATATTCTGTTGCAAATTATTCTTTGATTATCTTCTGTACATTAGAAAATATATTATATTGCTGGTAAAGTCGTAATGCTTTTATTTTTTAATCTAAATTGTATATTGTTACACATCATGTTTCATATCGGTTCATACCGAGACACATCATGTTTCAAACCAGTCTACCCAGTTCATACCGATACACATCATGTTTCAAACCAGTCTACCCAGTTCATACTGATACACATCATGTTTCAAACCAGTCTACCCAGTTCATACTGATACACATCATGTTTCAAACCAGTCTACCCAGTTCATACTGATACACATCATGTTTCAAACCAGTCTACCCAGTTCATACCGATAAACATCATGTTTCAAACCAGTCTACCCAGTTCATACTGATACACATGTTTCAAACCAGTCTACCCAGTTCATACCGATAAACATCATGTTTCAAACCAGTCTACCCAGTTCATACTGATACACATCATGTTTCAAACCAGTCTACCCAGTTCATACTGATACACATCATGTTTCAAACCAGTCTACCCAGTTCATACCGATACACATCATGTTTCAAACCAGTCTACCCAGTTCATACTGATACACATCATGTTTCAAACCAGTCTACCCAGTTCATACTGATACACATGTTTCAAACCAGTCTACCCAGTTCATACTGATACACATCATGTTTCAAACCAGTCTACCCAGTTCATACCGATACACATGTTTCAAACCAGTCTACACAGTTCATACTGATACACATGTTTCAAACCAGTCTACACAGTTCATACCGATAAACATCATGTTTAAAAAATATTGGAAACATTTGTAACATAATTATTCCAGACCATGAAAATACACAATCTTCATATTGTCTAGTTTTCGTACATTTTGAAAATGGGACTATACAATGGGACCTCCATCGTCTCTCCATCAGTCCTACCTCCAGCTAACGGCCGTGCTGCCCTGCTCGTAGGCGGATCCCCAGCACTGAACCGACAACTTCGGATGCCGCTTGCTCGTTACCAAGGTGTCACAATAATAGTCCTCATGGAAACGACACCGTCCCCTCGACAACCAATCGGTCCCCACAGGAACACAGCTGCGACCTCTCTCTCTCTCTCACCGTTTATATATGATCTACTGCGACTATCTCTCTTTCAATCTTTATCTCTTTAACAGTATATATTTATCTAAGGTACTGTCTCAGTCCATCTCTTTCCCTGTTTGCTGTGATCTCTACCTCTTCTCTCTCACATTTTTCTCCCGCTCATCCCCCCCCTCCCCGCTCTCTCTCTCTCTCTCTCTCTCTCCTCTCTATCGTTGCGCGTATTTCTCTCTCTCCATCCCCCACTGCATTAATTTTCTCTGTCCTTCCTTCTTATTCCTTCGATTCCACCCTATTATTATTATTATTAATAATAAAATAATAAAACATATCCCAGTGTTAAGTGAACTCCAAAGAGTGTACAAATGGAGACAAAAGGTATCTCATTTGCACACTCTTCAGAGTTAAAATTACACTACAGAAGGACTACTGTGTAATAATAAATAATAATAATTATACATTTTTATAATGAAATGGGGGTATGTGTTCCCCTAGGGTTACGCAGAGGTACCATGTGTACCCCTAGGGTTACGCAGAGGTACCATGTGTACCCCTAGGGTTACGCAGAGGTACCATGTGTACCCCTAGGGTTACGCAGAGGTACTATGGGGTACGTGAGATAACTGGACACAGTTTAAAGTTTGGGACCCAGAAGGGAGAAGAGTCTGGGACGTGTGGAGTGTTGTCCCGGATGTTTTAGGGAAGGTTCAGACAACTTCCCTGTGTTAGCTGATCACAAGGGTGTCCTGTTTGGAGATATTGGTATTATGTGTTCGGCCACGTGCGCGTGTGTGCATTAGTGTGTGTGTGTGTGTGTGTGTGTGTGTGTGTGTGTCAGACTCAGCGGCTAATCTTCCATCTCAACCCCATATCAACGAGCAGAGAAGGAACGTTGCTGTTGCTGTTTTTACTAAGCAGGGATACATTACATGTCAACGTTTCAAGGTAGGCGCGTCGTCAGCAACATGCTTGAGCCCCATGAGGGACCAGTGAGGAAGGCGACAGCAGAGAGAGGGACTGTGTGAGGGACCAGTGAGTAAGGCGACAGCAGAGAGAGGGACTGTGTGAGGGACCAGTGAGGAAGGCGACAGCAGAGAGAGGGACTGTGTGAGGGACCAGTGAGGAAGGCGACAGCAGAGAGAGGGACTGTGTGAGGGACCAGTGAGGAAGGCGACAGCAGAGAGAGGGACTGTGTGAGGGACCAGTGAGTAAGGTGACAGCAGAGAGAGGGACTGTGTGAGGGACCAGTGAGTAAGGTGACAGCAGAGAGAGGGACTGTGTGAGGGACCAGTGAGTAAGGTGACAGCAGAGAGAGGGACTGTGTGAGGGACCAGTGAGTAAGGTGACAGCAGAGAGAGGGACTGTGTGAGGGACCAGTGAGGAAGGCGACAGCAGAGAGAGGGACTGTGTGAGGGACCAGTGAGGAAGGCGACAGCAGAGAGAGGGACTGTGTGAGGGACCAGTGAGTAAGGCGACAGCAGAGAGAGGGACTGTGTGAGGGACCAGTGAGTAAGGAGACAGCAGAGAGAGGGACTGTGTGAGGGACCAGTGAGGAAGGCGATAGCAGAGAGAGGGACTGTGTGAGGGACCAGTGAGGAAGGCGACAGCAGAGAGAGGGACTGTGTGCCCCATGAGGGACCAGTGAGGAAGGCGACAGCAGAGAGAGGGACTGTGTGAGGGACCAGTGAGGAAGGCGACAGCAGAGAGAGGGACTGTGTGAGGGACCAGTGAGTAAGGCGACAGCAGAGAGAGGGACTGTGTGAGGGACCAGTGAGTAAAGAGACAGCAGAGAGAGGGACTGTGAGGGACCAGTGAGTAAGGTGACAGCAGAGAGAGGGACTGTGTGAGGGACCAGTGAGTAAGGCGACGGCAGAGAGAGGGACTGTGTGTCATGCAGAGCTAAGCCCACCGCTGCAGACTCGGCAACATTGAGTTACATACTGTACAACACTCAATTATCGTACCGGACGCTTATAATTAACGTATTTGAAAGAAAAAAGTACAAAAAACAAAACATACAAAAAATATGTAATTTCACAAACAATCGTGTATATTTAGTGTAAGAAGCAACCTTGTTTGAGACTCCTAGGAGACAAAAATGCATCACATAAGTAAGCAGGCAACATCCTGGACCTTACATAATTAAAAGGCTCAGTGGAACTAGACTGGAGAGTGTTTTTAATGCCTCCAAGACAAGCCACGATATCGGGTCAGAATTCCTGATTTCCTGACTTATTTTGAAAAGCCAAATCGGATCCCGAATCAGCAGCCAAGGAATGTACTGAGATGCAACGCACGTCGCACACAGTGGCGGTCGGCTAATTGTGACGGAAGATAAACACTGAACTAGAAAAAGTGCCCTTCCGGGCACAGGTCTCCACCAGGTTATCCACAGATCCGTGCAGTTAGAGGTAAAAACACTTTTCGGCCAGTTATAGCGCCACCTTGAGGCTGAGTTGAAATTGTTCATGTGGCATTTCGTCCTCGGCCTAGTGGGAATGTGGGTGCACAATTTCAGGGAAATCACGCGATGTGTTCATGATTTGCAGCATTTTGTTTGAAACTGAGCACTCCTGTGAACTTTGGAAGCCAATCTTAACCAATCAGGATGGAGTCTGATAAATCTGAAAGACCCGTTTCGTTGAATGGCTCTAGAGAGACTGTGTACCAATTTGCGTGATGTTTGGACAAAATCTGTAGGTGTACTGTGCAAAAACTTGTTTTGCACAAATCGGCCTCCTGGTGGCGCTATAACAGGCCGTTCTGGAAAGTTTGGGGCAGAGGTTCATCGTTGGCATCCAGGGAGTGTGTGTGCAAAATATGGCATCGACCGGGTTAACGGTGGCCGAGATTAGCTGTTCACGGACACACGGACACACGGACACACAAACGGACGGACGGAGTGCAAAACATACTCTCCCCACATGCCTTCGGCCTGGTGGAGACAATGATCTTCAAGGCTCATTATGATACAAAATGGTTCATGTTTATCGAAAGTACCACACACACACTCAATAGATATCTTTCTGGTATAATAATGTTTGAAATACTGCTACTAGGTCGATGTGGTTACAACTTGTAGCCTACATGAATAATCAGAAAACTTTTAAAAGCCACACATATATATTCAGTATAAATGCCATGGAAAAACACAGACTCAAGACTGCAGAAAACAGCAGCTTTACATGCTGCAGTGCGTGTGTGTGCCCGCGAGTGTGTGTGTGTGTGTGTGTGTGTACGTGCGTGCGCCTGTGTGATGGATGTAGTATCTAAGCAGATGTAGCAGCCTTGCTGCAGGACGCATTAAGTGGGGAATTCATCACACACATATTTTGAATTAGAAAGACAATCAGTCAGTAGGTTTGCGCTTAGAAATTAACCTTGAGGTAAGAGCGTACTGTGTGTCTGTGTGTGTGTGTGTGTGTGTGTGTGTGTGTGTGTGTGTGTGTGTGTGCGCGCGCGTGTGTGCGCTACCTGGCGTTTAACCAGTGTTCCAAGAGCTAGTCAGCAGGGACCTGAAAACAAAACACATAAATTAGACCTGGTCCTCAAAGCGGGGTCTCTGGGTTCCTTCCTAAATGGACCCTTCTGTACACGAGTACACGCACAAGAGTTATGGGGGTCCTTGAAATTGAAAAACATTTGAAAACCACTGCATTAGAAACACACATGATTCCAGAACCGTGCGCTGCATTTGCTGCAAGCCTGAGAGTCACTCACGGATACAGTAGGTACAGTTTACATCTCAAGTATAGTGAGCATTGGACGATAGGGTGAATGTGTCGTTAATTTAATAATTGCTGCTTTTGACTGAAGAGAAGCTTGTGTGTGTCAGCGAGAGAGAAAGAGGGAGAGAGAGACAGAGAAAGAGAGAAGTCACATGCATTTTTTGCTGGCCAGCTTATGCCACAGTGTCTGTGTGTGTGTGTGTGTGTGTGTGTGTGTGTGTGTGTGTGTGTGTGTGTGTGTGTGTGTGTGTGTGTGTGTGTGTGTGTGTGTGTGTGTGTGTGTGTGTGTGTGTGCAATGTGTGCATGCATGGATTGCATATGTTGTGTGTGCTTCATCCCTCTTTACATTATAACTGGCTGTATGCATAATAACAACATCTGCAGGCTATCCACTTCCTCCATGACCTCTACTCCTGATTCTGTTCTCCCTCTCTCTCTCTCCATCCCTCTCTCTCTCTCCATCTCTCTGTGTCTCTCTCTATGTCTCTCTCTGCCTGCAGGTGATTCATCCATCTATCCCACTCAGAGACGGAAATAGACTGATGGAGAACAGAGCAGTCTACTGGGAGATGACCACTATGTGGCACGCACACACGCACGCACTCCTGTATGTGTATGCACACACACACACACACACACACACACACACACATGCATGCATGCCTGAAAGCACGCACGCACTTGCACGCTCTCCCACCACACATGCAATCTACTGCATACGTGTATGCTGTTGGCTGCATGGTCAAGAAGGGGATAATAACTGCATGCCGACGTGGAGCATAATGAATGGTTCCCGCCCCAAAATGGGTTAACACTATTCTGTGTGATTTCTACTAAAATGATTACTCATTCAGACATTAACTCTCCATATCAATACGCAACTCATACAATACAACAGCACGGCCATTGGACCTCTCGGCATGAGGGCACTCTGCTAGCATCTCGCTGCACGGGGCTCATCTATACCAGTGATTCCCAAAGTGGGGTCCGGGGACCCCCAGGGGTCCTTGAGGGAGTTCAAGGGGGTACCCAGCTAAATGAAAGTTTGGAACCAAATGGATCCTTATGGGTCTGTAACTCTGAATGTACAAATGAAACCATTTGTACACTCTCAGAGTTAAATTAACATTGATTTTACGATATAAATTGGGGGTCCCAGAGATGAAATGGGGGTCTGTGGACTCTGTACTAGACTAATATGCATGTCAAACTGGGGGTCCTTGAAATCAAACGGGTTGAGAATCACTGCTAGAGCCGTCAAAATCTTCTCTTATGGGGGTCCCTGGCATATGTTTTTCAAAGGGGGGTCCGCGGGCTAATTAGTGACGATTTGGGGGTCCTTGACATGAAAAGGTTTGGGAACCAGTGATCTATACCACCGCTTCCCAAACAGTGGGCCGGACCCATTTATGGGTCACAACAAAAGTAGATGGAGTATTTCATTGGCATCTAAAACATGTCTAAAACATGGGCATCCATATTCTGAGCAGAACATTTAGCCAAAAACTCATTTGGGCAAAGATGTTTTGTATAGCGGGAAAAAGAGTACAGAGCCCATACGGTCAAGTTTACTAAGTAAGTAAGAGTTTTAAAATGTCGTAAAATACTCTGATGACAGTGTACAACAAAGTACAACAATGTGCAAACACAGCAGCAAGATATGTGAGCTGCTGTGATAGAAGGATATCAAATGGAACACAACCACCCTAAAGACTAATCATTGTGTATATTCCTGCACTATACCTGCATCGAGTGATCTTGGTACATAGAAGTCGATCTATTGAAGATCCTGACCTTCAAAGTATACATAATTTTTGTTTTGATTGTATTGCTGTATTGTTGTATTGTTCTTTCTGCTTTGGCAATGTAAACGTATGTTTTCTCATGCCAATAAAGCCCTTTGAATTGAATTGAATTGACAGTGCTGTCAAACAAACGTCTATGTTGAATCTGCAATACATAATCTTCTATCTATCTATAAATGCAAGTCTCTGTCTGTCTGTCTGTCTGTCGATTGATTGAAAATTAATTCAAAAGGATACAGACACAAGAAAGCCATTAGGCTTGTTTCCGTTGTGGTCCTTTTGGGGAAAGGGGACATGGGGAGTAACAAAACAAAAGAGACAAAAACAAAATACCATTTTTACCTATTCTAATCTAAAAGGTCAGTATGGATTAAAAAAAAATAGGTCAAGTTATCAGCCAGCCATCTGGCTGATAACACTTGCAGACTCAAGGTCCATTGTATTGTCTGTTTACATTCATAAAGTAAAAAAAAAAAAACATAACTTTTTTCAAATAACACAAACCTTGAATTGTTTTTGTCGCCAATAATTTGATGACCTGTGGTAGAACTACTGAGTCTGTAAAAAATTGCAAAAATAGCTAGTAGTTTCTACTTAATTAATTATTAAGTAATTTCAGAAAATCTATAATTTTATTAAATTAAATTATTTTATTATTATTATCATTGATTTGTTAAATTAACCGAGTCTGTTACCCTAGCTCTGACCCTCTATTTTCATAATGAAATTAAAAAAATCTAAATGGATTTTGTTTTTAAACGAACCCAGAAGTTGATTTATTTTCCTTTCTCTCTCCTGTGTTCTGTTTCCTTCTGTTGCCAAGTCTGACCAGCATACTGATGACAGGCGCACACACACACACACACACACACACACACACACACACACACACACACACACACACACACACACACACACACACACACACACACACACACACACACACACACACACACACACACACACACACACACACACACACACACACACACACACACACACACACGAGAGGTAATGACTTTCTGCCTTCTTTCACAATCCGTTCTGAGCAGCCAATTCCCACTTGGGTGTGCGTCTGTGTGCTTGTGACTGTGAGTGTGAGTGTGAGTGTGTGTGTGTGTGTGTGTCTCCTCACCAGGGAACCCTAATGAGAATGTTTGTTTCTCTGTCTGTCTGTCCGTCTTTCTTTCTTACACTGTTTCTCATCCAGGTTTTACAAAAGAACAGCTGACAGTGACGACACACTATATGCACATTTTTCAACAAGAACATATCAATAATATACTGACAACTAACTATTGCAACTGAAACCGAAACCAAATCGAAAGACTCGACACCGAAAGAACACACCAAAATCAAACAAATCACTATACCGGTAATATCAAAATAAATATAGAAATACAACTTTTTAAAACATCTTTGCTCTGAAATTATCACATCCATTAAAAAAACTAAGACATTTTGTAACTAGACAAACAGAAGTACAGAACCTACTTGACTTAGCATCACTGAACACAACAATCTATGATAAACTTCTGGCTATAAAAGCCTTGATATGACCCAAATTAAATGCTGAAATGTGCTAAAAAGCCATCCTGAAAACCATTTAATCTAATCCTCACTGCAACATATTTTCCTGGAATCCTTTTTCAATCAGATTTGAACTCCAACATGACAGGGGTATCCGCATTTAACAGGAATCTGGGCAAAGTGTGATATCACAAAGTCAAGAATTGTACGGTAGATTTCAACCGAACAGAGAGTATTGAGCCTTTTCTGTTCATCATCATGGCGGACTATGTCTTGTGACAATCTGTGAATTAAATCTGTGACAAGAGCCTCATTGTCAGAAGTCAGTAAATATTTCACTGACCGTCGCTATGCAGCAGACATTCTCGCCCTAACCACAGCGCACAATAACATCTATTAAATCAGCCACTTTTTATCTCATTTGAACAATCTACTGCTAAAGTAGGGCTCAGGCAAAATAAACTGAATGCATGATCATCACCAACCACACTAGCCACCCATCTACCACATTAATGAATGGAACCACCCACATGAAGGAAGTCCATGACATCAGACATATCTTGGTTCATGCAGCATGTCGCTGACAGCAGAAAGGACTTTCTATCCAGAAAGGCACACGCATGGGATATGTCTGTAAGAAGCTACTCTGAATCTGGCAGTCTGGTGTCTCAATACAGACAAAAAAAAATAGAACATCCATAGATTTTGGTCTTTACTAGATGTTTGTTTAAAGTGCTCCAAGCAAATATTAGAACGTATAGACTGTTTTTTTGTGGCTTTTGCCTTTTATTTTATATTTTTTATGGAGGGACAGAAAGTAGGCTGACACCAAATGGGGAGAGAGATGGGGGGGGGGGGGGGAAGACATGCAGTAAAGGCCGTCGGAATCGGGACTCGGGAGTCGAACCCGTGGCACACTGCCAGACTGGATTACCAGCCAACTAGCCAAGGTGCCTGGACCATTGAGCCATGGCCCAGGCCAGTGCCGTTTTTTTTTTTACGTCATTAAAAGCCCATAGACTTGGCTGACAAAGTCAGGTCCACTCCAGGGACCCTCCGTGTTCCTTGAGAGGGTTCCAAATTGACCCTTACAAGGTATGTTACTCTGTGCAACGACAAGATAATAAACTAATAAGGTAAATAGTACAGTAAGATTATAAAACAGTCGTGCAACACAGTGGCGTATCTACAATAAGGCGAGGACAGGCTGTCCAAATCCATTTTCTGCCTTGCCAAAATCAATACACCGAGGACAAAAACAAGACCTAAGAACTATAAGTGGGCAGCGGACTGCCCGTTGAGGTAGAACGCGACCCTCAATCACCCATTGGAATGTACGTAAATGCATGCCTTTCAGCCTTTGTATCCTACTGTCTGGCAGGTACTGTATATCTCTTTGTATCCTACTGTCTGGCAGGTATATCTCTTTGTATCCTACTGTCTGGCAGCCAGGTATATCTCTTTGTAGTATCCTACTGTCTGGCAGGTATATCTCTTTGTATCCTACTGTCTGGCAGGTATATCTCTTTGTATCCTACTGTCTGGCAGGTATATCTCTTTGTATCCTACTGTCTGGCAGGTATATCTCTTTGTATCCTACTGTCTGGCAGGTATATCTCTTTGTATCCTACTGTCTGGCAGGTATATCTCTTTGTATCCTACTGTCTGGCAGGTATATCTCTTTGTATCCTACTGTCTGGCAGGTATATCTCTTTGTATCCTACTGTCTGGCAGGTATATCTCTTTGTATCCTACTGTCTGGCAGGTATATCTCTTTGTATCCTACTGTCTGGCAGGTATATCTCTTTGTATCCTACTGTCTGGCAGGTATATCTCTTTGTAGTATCCTACTGTCTGGCAGGTATATCTCTTTGTATCCTACTGTCTGGCAGGTATATCTCTTTGTATCCTACTGTCTGGCAGGTATATCTCTTTGTATCCTACGGTCTGGCAGGTATATCTCTTTGTATCCTACTGTCTGGCAGGTATATCTCTTTGTATCCTACTGTCTGGCAGGTATATCTCTTTGTATCCTACTGTCTGGCAGGTATATATCTTTGTATCCTACTGTCTGGCAGGTCTATCTCTTTGTATCCTACTGTCTGGCAGGTATATCTCTTTGTATCCTACTGTCTGGCAGGTATATCTCTTTGTATCCTACTGTCTGGCAGGTATATCTCTTTGTATCCTACTGTCTGGCAGGTATATCTCTTTGTATCCTACTGTCTGGCAGGTATATCTCTTTGAAAACCTTTAGTACTACTGATTGTGTGCGGGGAGACGACAATTAACACATATTGCCTGCCCAAAATGTAATTCCTGCCTGCCTAAAATGTAATTCCTGCCAGCCTAAAATGTAATTCCTGCCTGCCCAAAATGTAATTCCTGCCTGCCCAAAATTTAATTCCTGCCTGCCCAAAATGTAATTCCTGGAAACGCCACTGGTGCAACATCAACTAAAACATTGAAAATATTACTGCAAATGAAATAGCATCATGTGATAAATGACATGATGGTGTGGGAATGGCACTGGAACTGCCATATACAGTACTCGTCGATACCGATACTAGCCTTTTATGCAGCTTTATCGGAACAATTAACTCCAGCTACCAAGGTCTCACTCTTCAAGGGCCTGTGTGGAAAGCATCCCGTTATATGGTGCTGATATAACACAGGGCCTGATAACACAGGGATAATAACATCAGCAGCATGCCTATATGCCCTCGCACAGCTGTGACACAAATTATAGATGAAATTTGCGTGTATTTGCCGAATTGCCCCTGTCACCCCAGCATCACCCATAGCATAGAGCAGAGCCCATAAGGATATCGCTAGTTCACTACATAAGCTATGTTGCGTTTTTTTATTTATTTTTATCCGTTATTAAGTTGTTATTAAGTCATTACACACGCATTGTTCCACACAAGCCACCAGAGTCTCGTAAATCATGTTTTGGGATGAACGTTTGGCAGTGGTGTAAAGTAACAAAAGGTACATTTACTGAAGTGCTGTACTGTAATTTTGAGGTACTTTTACTTCACTGGAGTACTGGTATTTCCAAATTCATATACTTTTACTTTTAAGGCAGAAATTTAAATTACCCTGGGTCGTGAACTAGAAGTGAAAACCGTCTATGTATATTCTCCTGTGAATTCACACAAAATATACATGTTGCAACCGCGATCAGCAATGCTTTAGTTATTGGCCGCGAATAAAGCTTGTTTTGATTAAAAAACGGAATCTGGGAAAAGAATCAGAGATAAAATAATGGGGCCGCCATCTTGTTTCTGGTTAATTTCCTGTTCCTAATTGATTGCCTAGCAACCGAGAGTCATTCAGACGGTATAGTGACGACAAGTTTGACCAACCTTAATCAATAAAAAACACTGAATCTCGTCATTCTCATGTTTGGCAAAAAAAATAGACGAGATATCCAAAGATATTTAGTCTTTGTTTTAGCCATCATAGCTTAGTTTTTATCTAGTTTTCGTCAGTGAAAAAAGAAATGACGAACATTTTTCGTCATAGTTTTAGTCGACGAAATTAACATTGCGTGGGAGTTTTTGGGGACTTTATTGTTTTGTAGTTTTTCAAATTATCTTTCTGTATATAGTGTTAAACAAAGCAACTGGATTCAAGGTGCCAGATAGCTGAACCGAAATTCAGCTATTTACCAAAAATAAACAATATTTCTCTTGAACAATTAATTAAGAGCAAAAACTTTGGGTATGCAGAATCTTTCCACCACTGCTCTCTAGTAAACAAAAAAAAAATACATTTTCAGTTCAGGATACCATTTAATCCAATTAGGCAACTAAAAGAGGACGCCACAAAGCTTCAATATAACCATACCAGCTTCCATTTGATATAGTGTTCCAGCTTCCACCTTTTGTTTTGTCTCACCACTCCCAATTCCCCTTCTTTATCCTGTGTATCCTCTGTATACGAGTTCAGTTCACCCTCCGGAACTCCTGATGAAATGTTTCACTTGTCTGTCTTTGTCCTCCTATGCCTCCACACACTGCAGTGACTCATTTATTATTTTCCACCAGACATGAACTGCTTCCAGATCTGATGTGCTCCGTGTCGCCTCTAATTCTAATTCCTCCTCTCTTCCCCCTCTCAGACGACAGTAAAACTACTGTTCAATATCTGCATTATCTGCCTGACAGTGTTTCCCAAGCTAGTACAGCACAGTACAGTACAGTAGTACTATATACTGTACAACAGTGATTCACTGGTTCCCACACCGTTTAGCTCGAGACCCAAAAGATCAATTTGATGTCTCCCGTGACCCAAACTATAGAGAAAATAATTAGTTCCCCTCTCTAATTAATGGATTGGATTTTAAAACAAATAATGTTTAATTAACTTTTGAAAAACACATTTGAATTTAGTTTTTTAACTAAAATTGGGAAATTTGGGGGGGGAATTCTTTGAAAATCTTTTGAAATAATAATTAAAAACAAAATGTACAATTGTACTGTACAATGTACAAGCTCACAAGGCGGCGCAAAGCGATGTGTTGTGATCTTGTAGATCTGCTATTCTCACTAGTTACCGGTCCCGGGAAAACAATCTTTTTTGGTTCTCAAGCTAAAAAGTTGGACATCAATTAATTCCACCCTCAAACAACAACAAAAAAAACCTCCCCTCTTCAGCTGGTCCAACACTTCTTCTTACAAAAACTAGTAATATATTGCAGACACTATCTATGCGACACGTTGTGACAACAATATACAGTATACTGTATAAGAGGACTATAGTTCTGATGTTCTGCTGTCGTTTCTGGCAGCTGTGAAGCACTTCGGGAATTTGTTCAAATAAATAAATGAAGCTTATAGCACTAGGTCTCCACTTGTGGGTCGGGACCCCCACGGGGGCCGCCACATGATTTTTTGGGGGGTCCCCAGGTGACAGTTAAGTGACAATACTTAAAAACTATATACGGTAACTATATACGACAAACTATATACGGTAATAAAAAACTGGTCAAACATTGGCGAAATTGCCTCACATTACGTGGCGTTGAGAGCATGTAGATGAGCTATTTTCGCAGGGGTCGCGGCCTGAAAAGGTTGAGAATCACTGTCTTATAGCAGTGGTTCCCAAAGTGGGGTCCGGGGATCCTTGAGGGAGTTCCAGGGGCTCCCCGCTAAACGTAAAAAAACCCTATATATTACAAAAAGCAGTATCAACTAAAATGATTTTTAAAATAGAAAACGAAAGAAGTTCATCTAACTTCAACTTTTCTTGACATTCATTCCATAATGGAGCATACACCACGCGGTATCTGCCTTGTATCAGGCAGTATCTCACAGCTTAGAATTGGTAGAATTGGCACCTTCAGCATAAGCTTATCTTGAGATCTGGTACCATAAGTTGATGCATTGGGATCTAGCAGTGTTGCCAAAATGCATGGGTAGTTTGCCAAGTAGTGCTTTGTATGAAAACAGGGCAACATGTTGTTTCCTTCTAAAGTTCTGCTTCTACAATTGCTCTGCTCTTCTCTTCTGTCCCAATGTCTGAGATGGCAGGCGCCTGTGTGTGTGTGTGTGTGTGTGTGTGTGTGTGTGTGTGTGTGTGTGTGTGTGTGTGTGTGTGTGTGTGTGTGTGCGCGCGCGCTTCAATATTAATTACAATCAGGAACTGGAGATTTTCTCAAATGTCAACTGCTTGTGTTTGTCTGAGAGGAGAGACATTGAAAAGGAGAGGGAACAAGGCATTGAATGGAAAAAGGAGAAATGTGACTCAACAATCTCAACAATGATTTGAGATAATAGCAAATACATTTATTGCATAAGCATCAGAATTATAGGATGGCTATTTCTACCATTGTTTTGAAATAATACAATGATTTAATAGGGCTTACCGGTATGTTGGCCAGATAGCACATTAACATTATGTATTTTCTTTTATATTTTCTTTTGGATTGGTACTGGTCATTGTGAGTCACTCACTGTTAACACATTTAGACCGTGGAAACGTCATAACTAATCCAACCGACGGATTGCTAGGACGTGTACACATGTGTACACATGGGGGGGCTTTCAGAGTAAAAGTGGCCATATCTGTACGGCACCCTGAGCTGTTATTTTGAAAGAAACCCCAGCTCTGATTGTGTTAAGTTATTGTCCGTACTACATCTCAAAGATGTGTGCACTCTTCTTCAGTATGCACCAGGCATGGTCTTCTACAATTTAACCCATTCTGAACGGGCACCCATTTTGGTGTCAGCATCATGTTATGCTTTAGCTATTTAAAAATAGCAGATCTACAAGCTCGTATCGCGCCACCGAGTGGCGCGATACGAGCTTGTAGGTCTGCTATTTTAGAAAAATCGACATTTTTTAGAATCTGATCTCAGGTCAGAATGGGTTCATCAGGACCAGTGCGTGTCCGGCGGAAACCTGGTATGAATCTGATCTCAGGTCAGAATGGGTTAAAATATTACACAGGTAACATTTTGTCAGAGGAAAAACTCTACAGAATGTATCCAAATGTGAATCCAGCCTGCGACGGATGTGGCCAGTCGCCGGCCCACTCTAGCCCATGCGTTCTGGCACTGCACTAAACTAACATCATATTGGCAAAGTATATTTACATCACTGTCAGACATCGTTGGAAAACCTTTTGACCCGGATCCACTGACTGCAGTTCTAGGAGTCAAAAGGCCAGTTTGACCCAACTAACTGTCTACTTTCCAATAGAACGTGGTAAAAGGTGTGACTCTACTGGCTCGCAGACTGATACCGTTTAATTGGAAGCAAGCACAGGTTCCAACTCACACTACACACATGAAAGATGTTATGCACTATTTGCAATTGGAAAAGTTGAATTGAGAGGGAGTGAAGATAGATTTTACCAGTCTTGGCAACCCTTCATTGGCTACGTTTACTTACATGGACAGTTAAATCCCCTTTTCATTCAGAATAAAAGTTAAATCCTATTAAAAGTTGTCATGTAAACACCTACAAAAACTTAAATCGGAATGAAAATGGCCAATCTGATTTAAACTTAGATCTGATGTAACTGACCGGATTATTCCATTTTTAAATCCTATTGAAACAATTGTGGACTCATGTAAACACTCATTCGGATTTAAGTTCATTCTGGTCTTTCTGCGCATGCTTGTTTCCATGTAATTGGTATGGCCATATTATGCTCTTGTTTTGCGATTAATTATAAGAAACTAGACATGTTTAATTTCACATCTCTGAGAGCAACCTCTCATAGGCTACAGGATACATCAAATATAAAGTAATATGGCATAAAAGTGTTTTATTATTATTATTATTATTATTTTGTTTTACCTGAAATGTAGTGGAGTAGAAGTAAAAGTATTGGAAATTGGAAATACTCAAGTAAAGTAGAAATACCTCAAATCTTTACTTTAGTAGATTACTAAAGTAAATGTACTTATTTACTTTCCACCACTGGACGTAAACATATGCGCCCTGCCCCTCATCCAATCAGAAGCCTTCCCAGCCCCAAACCTGATGTGGAATGAAATAATGGGATTTAAAAGTATTGTCTATGTAAACACTCATTCGGAATGACCATTTCCCATGTAAACACGCAGCAAAAAACTTACTTCTGAATTAATTAATTCTGAAGTTTTCATTCTGAATGAAAAAGCCCTCATGTAACCGCAGCCATTGACTATTTCGATTGGTGCATGCTAACCCCTCCTACACGATAGATTACATAGTGTTTTCTCTTTACTTTATTCTTTTCATTTAAAAAGAAACAAACTGTAATTCAGTTGATATACAACAACTTGTTGGGAAAGTTTGAGAGCAAGAGTGTCTGTCCTGTTGTCTTTGTTTTGTTTGTCTGTTAACATGTCACTGTTTAACGTTATTATGAGTTAATCATCAAATCAAATGTCATGATTGTGACAGTCTACATGTCACAATATAGTATACAGTATACAGTAGCATGAAAGTAGAAAGCCGGGGCTAAAAAAATAAGATATCACATAGATTAACCCACAAGAGTTTTGGAACCACAGCTTATAAAAGTACACACACACACACACACACACACACACACACACACACACACACACTTGTGTTGCAACGCACGCACGCTGCTACAGAAACCTCCAGTCAACATGAGTTAATCCAGTATTTATAGTCAGAAAGTGGAAAGTCCCTGACAAGTACTATTCAAATTCACAGACAAGTCAATGGTTCTCACTGGTCTCTCTCAGACAGCCCATTGTACTCCAAGTAGAAAAGACCTATTTCACTATTTAAAGCTAAGTTTGTTTATGTCAACAAGAAGAATACATCTCTTATATAGCCTCTCCAAATAATAGCAAATGGACATTCGTTTTCATTTCCGTGTACATTTTAAGCTCATATATGGCGTCATTTGTCAGGCATGCCCAGATAAAGTAACCACCTGTCACAAATACATAATTGCCTTATATTTGAGGGGAGCTAGCCCACACGTCTCCAGGAAGAAACCCTAAATACAAAGTTAATACACTATTGCACATAAAAACGACTCCAGGGTGTCTAATGAAGTACTGTCACCTCATAGACGCATGAAAAACTGGAAAAATACAAAAACTGTGGCACTCCATCTTTAAATCATTAATCGCAATTATTTGTAAGACAATTAATAGTCAACTAAAATGTCGAGACAGCCCTAGGTATACAGTGGAAGAGAGATGTGAGTTATTGTTGTCCACTCACATGCACACTTCCAGTAAGAGCCTTTAAGCAGGATAAGGGTTAGCAGCATACAAGTAGTACCCTGATTTATCAAGCAGGAATCTAGCTGTGATTCTACAAATACCTTCTAAATTAATAGTTATCAAACGTTTTCATGCCAACTATAATGACACCAAAATTTATACATATGGGTATATCGGATGGAGGTCCGCCCTCCATCCGAAATTGTTTTGTGCCAAGGAACCCCATAACTCTGAAACTGAGATATATCTGAGACCTGTGGGGGTCCATTTGGTTACATGTGTACACTTTCAGAGTTTCAGAGAGTAACCGGGTGTCACATTTGCATGATGCTTGTGAAATCAGAAAACGACTGAGTCCAGTGCATCACTGAATGATATTGCTACAACACTGGCTCTCAAAGTGGGGTCCGGGGACCCCCAGGGTTCCATGCTGGGCTTACAGCTAAATTGGTTAGGAACCAAATGCACCCTTACAGGTCTGTAACTCTGAGAGTATAACAAATAGAACCAAATAGACCCTTTACAGGTCTGTAACTCTGTGAGTATGACAAATAGAACCAAATGGACCCTTACAGGTCTGTAACTCTGCGAGTGTAATAAATGGAACTGACTGTGTACAGTCATAGAGTTAGTGTACAGTGCACGTACTCAGTCAGAGTTATGGGGGTCGGTGGCCAGTGGCCTAATGCATACCAAATTCGTGTCCTTGAAATTGAAAAGTTTGAGAACCAGTACTGTGCATTAATTGTCACTTAATTGTGTCAGTAACAGTGACAGGTAGAGGTAGATTAGAGTAGCAGTGAGTCCGTTTGCAGTTAAAACAGCAGTAAGAGTAGCAGACAGCAGTTACAGTGAGAGTAGCAGTGATCCACCGGGGTTACAATGACAGTTACATTTTCAGTGACAATGACAGTTCGAGCAGCAGTGGCAGTTAACAGTGAGGAGAGGGACAATTTGTGTTACCTCTTCAGTCTTCCTTGCTGTGCTAGTGCTGCTCCAGTATTAGCCGTTAGCCGCTAGCAAATCCATAACTCAATAATATTGCCCACATTACAAAGTGCTCCGGACAGGAGAGGGAAGGATATCGAGGAGGAGCATGGAACTGCAGACAGCAGAAGTATCTCTCAGTCTCTCTCCTACGCTGCAGTGCAAACGTTCCTACTCTGACTGTCTCTGACTCACTTTCTGAGTCTGCACTGACTGTTGTACAGCCATCTGTTGCAACACGTCTGATGATAGCTTTTACTCTCACTCTTTCACGCGCTCTCTCTCTCCCTCTCTTTGTGTGTGTGTGTGTGTGTGTGTGTGTGTGTGTGTGTGTGTGTTAGATTGCGTGCGTGCGGGTGTGTGAGTGCCTGCGTGCGCGCGAGCAAGTAAAGGGAGGCAAACAGAAATGTGGGCGGGTCTGGTCCTCTGTGAGCCAGTGAGAAAAGAAAAGCCGTGAACTCTCTCTCTCTCTCTCTCTCTCTCTCTCTCTCTCTCTCTCTCTTTCTCTCTCTCTCTCTCTCTCTCTCTCTCTCTCTCTCTCACTATGCCTGAAGTGGGAGGGGCTAGGAGAGAGTGGGAGAGAGGGAGAGAGAGAGAGAGAGAGGGGGGGGGACACAAGTGAGAGAGGGAGGAGGGAGACGTTCAAGCTGTGGACGGTGAGTGGGTGAGTGAGAGAGAGAGAGAGAAAGAATTTAAAAGGGGAGTGGAGTGAGACTGAGGTAGATGGGGACACCGGGACAGGGTGTAACACAGCACTGTTCAGAGAGAGAGAGAGAGAGAGAGAGAGAGAGAGAGATTAACCACCAGCATTGTGTAACATCAGTATTTTGCTGATGTGAATGTCAGTACAGGATATTAGTGAGACATGGTTGCCACTGGCAACAGTCACATCTTCAGACAACCTTCACTTGTTCTATAGGCCTATTATCGTTGTAATTCATGAGAGACATTATTCCCGCGTAATGTTGTTTTAAGATCAAATTGAATGCAATAAAAAAAGTCCTTTTACAAAGATAGAAATGTTAATCTGTGGACCTTTACAGACATCAATAGGGGAGCCTGAGAGGGTTGTTCTTTATTCATTTTAGTAAGTGGGAGTTTAGTCACCATAGGAGGATGATTATTTCAGAGCACTAAATCACTCCAATCTCATTCTAAACACCATAATTCATATAAATCGATCCGTTTGAGGATCTGTGTGATTCTAGCCAAATGGACAGGCAGATAGAGATTCTCAGTGAAGGTGCAGCCAGTGAATAAAGTAGATGAACTCTGGCCTCCACATCATAAAACGAGACCACACCCTCCTCATAATTCACAAACACTCCCACATGTCTGGAGCTTCTCTCTTACAGCAAGGAGGACAGGCGGGATCGACAGACAGCCGTATAGCCTCATTATTTCCATCCCTCAACCATACAGTAACCTTTGTACTTAGGACTCAGTGTGAATTCCTTCCTGTCGGTGGACTCTCTGGTCCCTCCCAAAGTCCAGCCAGTCTTCCCTTTAAAGGGGTATTTCACTGTCAAACACGTTTTGGATGATTTTACTGTCTGTGCAGTATTTTGTGAGCAGTGCCCCAGACAATTTTTAAGTTGCATGATTTAGTATTTTGATATTAGTTTTAGCTGCCCCGCCCCCTTCCTATATGCGAACCCAATGTAACTTCAAAACACCTGACTGATATTGTCCTATAATACATGAGGGAGGGGGGCATGTTTTTTCAATTGCTTTTTTAATAAAAATGTGTGTGTGTGTGTGTGTGTGTGTGTGTGTGTGTGTGTGTGTGTGTGTGTGTGTGTGTGTGTGTGTGTGTGTGTGTGTGTGTGTGTGTGTGTGTGTGTGTGTGAGAGAGAGAGAGAGCTCAGCATGGCATCTCTCAATAGTGCTGATCAGAGCAGTGAAGACCTGCACACTGTCTGCTATCTCTCTGTCTGCAACTTTCTTGCTGAGCTCTTGAGTTTTTGACCTCGAAGGGAATCAAAATTTGTATCAAAATGTACTTAAAGTACCAAAAGTATAAATAGTTATTAAAGTTTTAAAATGTATTAAAATCTGCTATTTTCTATATTTGAAAAATCTCGAAAGTGTGAGAACCACTGTATAGAAGGCATTTGTAGAATCAGCCTGCAGATTTTAATGGGTTAAGTCTTGTGCCTCATCAGGTGGGCACGATTGAGAAGTGAGAAGAGGAGTTGGGGAAAGGATTGTGGACTGGGTCCCCTAGGCCAGGGCTCCCTTTTCTCTCCACAAGCACACACCCAAAATAGCCGATCTGCAAGTCCACAAAGTGCCGCCTAACGTTGTGAGCTTATAGACTGATTCGCAGAATGTTCACCCCCCAGACTAGGCACAGTTATTTTCGTTAGGTTGTGTACTGTTAGGGTATGACCTTTGTATTTACTATTTTTGTTATCGCCTTGATTGTATGCCTTGAAGTGATGGTTTAATTTATAGATTATTACTACTCAAAATCAAATAGTTTATTATGTTACACTCCACCATTACTTCTAAATCTAGTTTGACTCTTTGATTTGTTTGAAGGACCGTTTTTGGGAGCTTGGAAAGACGGTGTCACAAACTGTGTGTTAATCTTATAGGCTGAAGGTTCATTCATAGTCTGGATTTCCGGTGGTGGTGAGGTGGTGAGCTGACCACCGCTCCGGTGGTGACACTGGTGAGGTGACCACTGC
The DNA here is from genome assembly GCF_964188405.1 of Protomyctophum parallelum. NCBI lineage: Eukaryota > Metazoa > Chordata > Actinopteri > Myctophiformes > Myctophidae > Protomyctophum > Protomyctophum parallelum. Next base: position 48,032,684 of record NC_139705.1, on the reverse strand, counting down.
TCCGGTGGTGAGCTGACCACCAGAGCTGAAATAACGTTGAGCGGTGGTGAGTAAAGACAGAGAGAAGGGCGGTGGCGGTGGTTTGCTCTTCACCGTGGCTCATGTTGTAGTTCGGTGGTCACCTCACCACCGAAAACCCAGACCATGAATGAGCCTTTACCCCTCATGCTTAACAGTGTGTGTGTGTGTGTGTGTGTGTGTGTGTGTGTGTGTGTGTGTGTGTGTGTGTGTGTGTGTGTGTGTGTGTGTGTGTGTGTGTGCGTGTGTCAGACAGGCCCCTATCAGATCTCTATCAGGTCATCGATTGCTTAGACACTGATCAATACTCATAGAGGTCACCCTCCATCTATTCTCTCTAATTTCCCCTCAATTCACGGCATCCTTCATAATGTATATTTATCTCCTCTCCAGTCCTCACTTGTGTTCTCCTCTGACACCAATTGCACCTATAGTTTAGGAGGCCATTATGAGGTACTGTTCCTGTCACGCCCCGTCAGGCAGTGTTGCAATGTACACTCATTAGCAGAGACTTTGGGCTTTGTTTTTCTGTAATGTTGCTTATATTGATACATTTTTTGAGCGTTTTTCTAAAAAGTGTAGCTTGCTTATGTGGGCTTGTTTCCTAATGGTGTTTAAACCAGTGGTTCTCAAGCGTCAATTAAGGACCCCGAAATTAATGTGTGACCCCTGTAACAGATTTTTTTGTGACCCCTGTAACAGATTTGTGTTGTTAAAATGTATACTAGTCCTTAACCGTTCTGAATATATGAACAGCAAATGATTGTTCAGTGTGTTTAATGATCTTGGGAAGTTGGGTTGGGCACAAAAGTAGGCTAATAGAGATGGATGGACGGACGGACGAACGGATAGAGAGGTAATGTTGCAGAGTGTCCAACCAATAACCCTAACGGCTGGAAACCGATCAAATAAAAACAAAAGCCTACGGGGCACCCGCACTCTTCTAACTTCTTCCCTGTTATTAGCCTACACTCCTGAGCTGGGGGGAGGGGGGGGGGGCAAGTGGACTGTCTGTAGGCCATACGAATTCCGAGAGAAAAATACCTGAAATGGAGTTTTAGATTTTCCTATTCAAGTCAATGGAAAACATTTATTTACTAATAAATGTAGGCCTATATAAATTAAACTTTTCTTTCGCAAATAAATGCTGTAGTACAATCATAAGTATACACCATTGATGTGTGATGTAAATTTGGTGGTAATATTCTGCATATAAATGAAGTTGTTGAATATTTTCACTTTCCGTGTTGCACTTTGTAGACGGTCCCTAACCGCTCAGCTAACCGGGTTTGATTAGGGCCCAGGTAGGGGCGGGGCCTTCATTTCCACGCCTGTTGAATGTATGGGTATCAGTCGAAAGGGAGACATCGAAGAGGAAGTACGGGTGGGCAAGGATCAACGTATGGATTGTCAGAACAGGTCAGCTCCATATA
>NC_139705.1:47873733-48028733 GCF_964188405.1 Protomyctophum parallelum | reverse complement strand
CCATCCAATAGCAATGATATGATGCTGCAATATGACGTATGATCCAGTGGCCAATGCAGTGTCTATACTCTACTGTACAGTATATTACTGCACTCCAGCCCACTTTGTAGGACAGTACACAACCTAGCATTATGTACTCAACCTAGCAATCTGCATTAGACACAACCTAGCATTATGTACTCAACCTAGCATTCTGCATTAAGACACAACCTAGCATTATGTACTCAACCTAGCATTCTGCATTAGACACAACCTAGCCTTCAGTACACAATCAAGCATTGATTGAACAGATCAATGATAGAGACAGACAGACAGACAGACAGACAGACAGACGTTCCGGCCTCCAGTGACTTTGTCTTCCAGTGACCCAGGGGCCTCTGTGTGTGTGTGTGTGTGTGTGTGTGTGTGTGTGTGTGTGTGTGTGTGTGTGTTGGCCAGTCTATGTTTATTCATAACTCATCTCATGTTTATTCATGGTGGATTATGTAAAAGAGAGTGGAGGTGTGTACACATGACACACACACACACACACACACACACACACACACACACACACACACACACACACACACACACACACACACACACACACACACACACACACACACACACACACACACACACACACACACACACACACACACACACACACACACACTCTAGTGCTGGGAACTCTCAGCCTTCAGAAGGCCATGAATATTCATCCATACAACAAGCCTCACTCTCTGTTTCTCTCCACATCTCAGTCTGGTTGACAGCTCCATACAGCAGCAGCCTCCTCCTCCTCCTCCTCCTCCTCCTCCTCGTTGGGGACCATGCAAGTTGGGAATGCATGTCCCACCCAGTAAAAATAAATAAATCACACCATAATGTGAAGTGAGCAGTGGGCTTTGGAGTCAAGCACAGTTCTTGACTTAAAACCCATTTTGGGCGGGAACCCCTTGTCTGTCCGTCAGTCCGTCCGTCCGACCAGTTAGTCAGTTAGTTAGTCGACTGACTGACTGACCGACCGACCGACCGACTTAGTTGGTTAGTTAGTTGGTTAGTTAGTTAGTTAGTTAGTTGGTTAGTTAGTCGACTAGTTAGTCGACTAGTCCCATCCCATAGTGCGCGGCAACGTAACTCTGGGATGAGCAGCCGCAAAGCGGCCGCGAAATTCTAGTGTGATATATTCATAATGTTGCTGATGTCTGAGGAGGGCGGATCCTTCAGGATCCAATGTAGGTCTGTTTCCCTTTTGTGTTTTCTTTCTTATCTACAGGCAGGTCTTTGGGTGATTTTCACCCAATGTTAGTAATAGAGAGGGTTAAAATACTCCCATACTCCCACAATGGGCAGCTGATGCAATTAGACTGTGCCTTGCCCTTCACTGGACAAGGCCCACATGTCCCAGGAATGGGTGGACCAAAGGAGACGTTTCCAGCTCCATTATTTCTTTTTAGGAATATCTTTTATTTTCACAGATTTTGCTGCTTTTTATAGGGTCTCCCCATTATGATATCCGTTTTCCTTTTATTATTTTTCATATTGAAATAGGCCCAACTAAAAATTAATACATTTTAAACAAAGGGCAGAGATTAAAAATAGGCTGAAGACAAACACCCTGAGAGCTAAAGACAGCTGTTCACAGACATTAAGTTATGGAATGTCCATTGTGTGTATGTGGAACGCCCTACCAACAGTCATTAAGACATGCGAATCCCTTGACTCCTTCAAAACCGCTCTCAAAGGGCACCTATACGGACGGCTGCAATTCGAAACTGGCCCCCGTAAAATTGGGGATAAATGGTGCATTTATATAGCGCCTTTATCCAAAGCGCTTTACATATATTGTGCATCAATTCACCCATTCACACACGCATTCATACACTGATGGCATCAGAAACCATGCAAGGCACCAACCAGCACATCAGGAGCAATTAGGGGTTCAGTGTCTTGCTCAAGGACACTTCGACACTAATTCTGGGGGAGCCCGCATTCGAACTGGCAACCTTGTGGTTTCCATCCAGCCACTCTAACTCCCCGAGCCACCACCGGCCATATTCATTTCAATAGCATTTTACATAAAGCATTATCTAATATGGTACAATCAACAAAGTTTGTACAGGATATGCTCTGAATGGGCAGATGGCTCTGGTTTGTCGCTTGTGTAAATTAATCTCAACATTAGTAACTAGGTGGCAGTGTGAGACCGGAGACTGGGCCAAAAGCACACACTCAATTCAATTCAATTCAATTTTATTATAGTGTCAAATCACAACGAGTTGTCTCAAGACACTTTACAACCAACAAAGATCCACCCAGAGCAAGCAATATTGCGAATTTGCGACAATGGCAACGAAAAACTCCCCTTTAGGAGAGGAGAAAACGTCAGGCAGAACCCGACTCTGGGGTGGGCGGCCATCTGCCTCGACCGTGTCGGGGGGGTAGAGGGAGAGAGAGAGAGATAGACAGAGAGAAATAGACAGAAATAGACAGGTGGGCTCCGTGGAGGGGTCTGGTCCACATCTGGTCCACATCTGGTCGAGCTCTGTGAGGCCGGGTCCAGGTCACACTTCTGGTGGGCTCCATGAAGAGGCCTGATCCACGGTCACACTCGGCAGTCAGTTGGGGGTTAATATTAGAGGTCCACAGAACTGCGACGGGGAGGACGAAAAGAGACTCCGGGGAGAGATTCCCCGGATGTTGGATTAGTGGCAGGCCTTACTGGAGCCTATATAGTGTATATTACAAGTACTGCTGGGAGACAGACCCACACAACAATGTACGACTATGGTATCCAGCTAGACTTGGAGACAACCCTAGCTATAGGCTTTGTCGTAGAGAAAGGTTTTCAACCTAGTCTTGAATGTGCAGAGCGTGTCAGCCCCACGGACCGAAGCCGGGAGAAGGTTCCACAGCTGAGGTGCCTGGGACCTAAACGCCCTGCCTCCTATTGTAACTTTTGATATTTTTGGGACAGTAAGCATTTTTGCATACTGTAGACCCACTGGTGTTCTATTTGGTTTGTAGGGATCAATGAGATCTTTGAGATATTGTGGTGCCTGACCATTGAGAGCTTTGTAGGTAAGAAGAAGAATTTTGAACTCTATTCTGTGTTTGACAGGGAGCCAGTGTAGGGAGGCCAGTGAAGGAGTGATATGGTCTCTTCTTCTGGTACCTGTCAGCACACGCGCCGCAGCATTTTGAACTAGCTGTAGGCTTTTCAGAGACTTACCTGGGCAGCCTGATAATAGCGAGTTGCAGTAGTCCAGCCTTGAGGTAACAAATGCGTGGACAAGTTTTTCTGCGTCATTTTTGGATAGGATGTGCCTAACCTTTGCAATATTTCGCAGGTGAAAAAAGGCAGTCTTTGAGATTTGTTTGATGTGCGATTTGAAAGACATATCTTGATCAAAGGTAACTCCCAGATTCTTTACAGTGGCCTTGGAGGCCAAGGTAATGCCATCTAGGGAAAAGTTCTCATCAGCTAGCTTGTCTCTTAGGGGCTTAGGGCCGATCACGATAACTTCCGTTTTGTCAGAGTTGAGGAGTAGGTAATTACGGGTCATCCAACTCTTTGTCTTTAAGACATGCTTGAAGTTTGACTAATTGGTCCGTTTCGTTCGGTTTCATCGATAGATATAATTGAGTGTCGTCCGCGTAACAATGGAAATGTATAGAGTGTTCCCTGATGATGTTGCCCAGAGGGAGCATATATAAGGAGAAAAGTATTGGTCCAAGCACAGAGCCTTGTGGGACTCCGTATTTGACCTTTTCACGTGTTGAGGAGCCATCATTGACATCTACACTGTTGCTTTGAGTTTGTGTCAGTCTATAACAATAAGAACCATAGTAAATTTATAGCAATTGTATGAGTTATATTAAATAACTACAAGAAATAAAGATCCTGTACCTGCATCAGTATTTTTTTTAATACTGTAACCAAACTGTATTGCAGACCAAAAGTAAAACACAAAACAGTTTTTTTAAATCTGATTTAAACAAAATAATAATAATTAAATTGAACAATAAATAGATTTCAAGAATAGAAATGTAAATGTTCAAACTCAGATAGTTTTAAAGTCCCGCAACACAAATTCCTTTAAATGTCTCCAATGACTAATGTATCAAAAAAGTATTCCCAAAAGTAATCGAAAAACTTAATTGTACAGCTTCTGTTTTCCCAAATCAAGTATCCATAAAGTCAGCAAATAAAAAGTCAATGCATTGCTCAAAAAGGGAAAAAAATGTCCCAACCTTCAAGTCACAAGGCCACAGCAGGATCCTTTGTCCAAATTGGTTCAGCACTAGACATGTTAGACCAAACTTCCTTTCTTCCACTACACAAAGTTCTCCAGCAGTCACAGTACTCATGAGTGGTTTAACAAGTTCTTATTCTGGTTTAGTATTGGCCTTAAAAGAGTCCCTTTAACAAACCACCAACAAAAACACTTTTTGTTTTTGATACCTGAAATGGTATGCCTCACTTCCTGTAGTTTTATAGCTGTTCCTGATAGCTCATTACATCACTTCCTGGAACTATTGCTAACATGCTTTTTAACCACAGTGGAAAGCTTGGTGACGCAAGGTTACAGCTTGTCAACAGAGAATTAATTATCATATTCAACTACACAAAACAAAACATTTTTTTTCGTTAAATATTCATCCATATTTTAACCAATATATTCCCGTGTCCAGTAGGTTATGTTTCGTTTTCTTTCCATACTCATTCCAGAGCAGGAAATATTAACACAATTATGTGGCAAGTCAAAAATACAAACATTGTGTAAACTTTGTGCAGGCAACAAATTGATTCCAATCGTGGTGCCAAAAGTATTGAACACAAAACCATTGACTTAGGCCAATATATGACCTAAGTCACACTCTTATAAGAGGCGGGCAACAGTTGGTCAGAATGTGTTATGGACATGGTATAGCCCCTTGAGATGCATCATCTCATCCTATGCTGTTGTGAATTGAAGTTTCCTGACCGCACATGCATGCGGTCAGGAGTTGCAGACAGTTGGGCCTCATGCTTGACTTGGAGCTCACTGCCATTCTTCCCCGTCCACAATTACATGACCAGCTATACCTCACAAAAACAGACAGCAGCTCATCAGGTTCAACGGTCTTTGAGTCATGAATGAATCACCACACCAGGGCTGGGAGGCTGGGAGGGGGACAGTGAAAGACATCTTTAAGACAACAGCCCCGGGGGAAAGTGGTCTCTCACCTCACTGGAGAAAACTATAACTACACTTTGTTTTAGCCTCTTATTCAACAGAGAGAGAGAGAGAGAGAGAGAAAGAGAGAGAGAGAGAGAGAGAGAGAGAGAGAGAGAGAGAGAGAGCGAGAGAGAGAGATAGTATTAGAATGGTCAGGTTCGTGTGGTCAGCTGTGCTCCTGTTGCCAGTCCTGGCACTGTGCCAGGCTCTGCCAGCCCACTGGCTTCCTGGGTGTTACACCAACACCACGGTGGACGTTGCCAGGTTCCTAGATGACTACAACAACACTTATGAGCAGGTCCGCTACCACTCCGCCTTGGCCTTATGGAATTATAAAACCAACTTGACGGACTTCAACTCTCAACTCCAGGTGGGTACAACAACAGAGATCCACCTCTGCAGATCTCTCTGCAGAGATGCAGAGGTAGCTTTAGGGTCACATATATGTGCCTACAGACGTTCAGAGCAGTCAGCAGCGTGGTGTTTAGTTAAGTGGATCGCTTGCCTGAACCGGTTCCTTACTTCCTTCTGATTGCAAACATGCACACGGTCGGGAGCTTCCCTTTTTGACTAATAGCTCACCACTATTCAGCCCAATCCAGAAATATATGCCCAGCTTCCTCCCGAAAGCTGACTCAGCCTGAGTGTGTCTAGCAATATGTCATGTTCTGGTGAGGTGAGAACACAAAAGCAGGACAGCCAGGCAGGTGGTGATCAAACCCATGGTTGGGTGTTTTAATATAGGTGAACAATAGGCAACAAAGTCGTATGCACACCTGATAGGATATGCAAGTGATCTTGTCCTCATAGTCAAATGTATGTATGTCAAATGAGCTCACCTGTTGGGTCACATCCCTATCAACGAGGGCGATTGTGATTGGATGCTTTAAGGCTGCAGCTGTGTGGCTGTATACCTACTGTTCAGCAGATGCCTGAAGAAAGTCTTTGACTGAAACATTGCCTGTAAAAGGGTTCATATTGCAAGTGCAGACGGTGTGCGGTTCTTTGTGCACTTTATGTGCAATTTCTTTGAATAATAGGTGAACAGAAACAGATAATACATACTCAAACAAACATGAACTGACACCAAAGACCAAACAGTGACTCGAAAAGGACTGACTGGGGGTTGTGTAAACATTGAACCAATGGAAAGACTAAATAACTACAGTGGATGGAAGCCAGGATATTAGTTCAATTTCCTGAAAAGTAAAGGTTTTGGACATTATTGTCTTTGTGCAGGTGAAGGCCTCCATGGAGGCACAGGCCTACGACGAGGCCTGGGGAAAGAAGGCCAAGACTGTGTTTCCTCGAGCCTTCCTTCAAACCCTGACTGACCTCCAAGCCAAGAAGCTGATACACAAGATCAGCCTGCTGGGTGCTGCTAACCTGCCAGAGGAAGAGAGACAGCAGGTAACGTATCCATGCTGTTGGGCAGAAACCTCTCATGTTTTAACTTTGTGTGTTTTTGAGTGGTGCAACCACTCCAAGGAACAGCAATGTCCGTGTTCACCTAGGGGGAGAGAGAGGGGAGTTGCACCATCACTCAGTTCACAGTGGGTCTGATTTTTAATTCATGGCCTATTTGAATACTGAAAAGTAACAGTTTTGGACATAATGAGGTTTCCACCCGACAAAGACGATACATGACTGGATATACTGTGTTGTTATGTGTGTATGATTACGATACAGTACATGTAGCCAGATTTCCAGAATGCCAGATTTCCATAAAATTACATTTATTATTAGACATCAGATGTATATACTGCAATTAAACAATGATTGCTCCTCTTCCCTGTCTTGCTTTACAGTATAACACAGTTCGTAGCAACATGACCAAACTGTATTCAACAGCCAAGGTTTGTCCAAATCCACATGAGTGCTGGAATTCGGAGCCTGGTAGGTTTGTCAAACTATAATGTTCAGAATTCCAATTTAGATACAACACCACAGTCTATAATTGAATATACTGTAGGTGTCCAATGTCAAGTGAAACAGTTGTATTGTCTTTTTTGTCCTAATCTCTATCAACTCTGATCTACTTCACTGTACATGGTGCTGAAGATGGTGATGCAAAGCATAGACTTAGACTGAAAGTCACACAGACATGTGTTACAATGTTATTTGAATTTTAAACACCCAGTTGATGAGTATAGAGACTTGAATATTGTATGTCTTCACTATTCTGCACTGTAGGTGTGCTGAATCAGTTTTGTCAAGCTTGTGGTCCGAATGCAGCACTGTACTGTACTGTAGTGTTATAAAATATTAATTATATTACTGTACTGTGTATAGGCTACTGTAGTTTGTGTGTTTGAGGGTGTGATGGATGGGTTTGTTGTCCCTCTCTAGAGTTGACAGACATCATGGCCTCCTCCAGGAGTTACGACAAACTGCTGTATGCGTGGGAGGGTTGGCACAACGCAGCAGGAGTTCCTCTACGGAAGCTTTACCCCACATTTGTGGAGCTCTTCAACAAGGCTGAGGTGGCCGATGGTAGGAACCATTACTATCATCTCTGTTCCTGAAAGTATACCTCACTCATTCTTGAGATGAGGGACAAAAGTGGAAAAAACATGTCCATGACAGTAATAAATTAATTAATTAATTCATAAAAATAAAAGCACTTGCAAAGTTAAATGTAATACAGTTGTGTATTATTATGCCATTAATTTCATTATAATTGTTTTCATATGCCATCTGAATTAGTTAAAAGCAGGCACTGTACCCAAAAACGCCTGTATTTAGCCTGTCCCCAGCAAGTGGTCACAATTTCAAACTGCTAAAAAAGTGTCTAATACTGTCACAATCACATAAATATACATACTAAATTAAAGTAGATTGTCAACAACATAGCAAACAATATACACAGTTAATTTTAATTTATATTTTCCATTAGATATCTCATATCAAATGTGTGTCCCACGTCTCCCGTCAACTCCGTCAGGTTTTTTAAAAGTCTTAAATTAATCAGAAAATATTGTCGACAGATTTAGCCTGAAGACTCCTTTTCCAAGTCCCGTTTATATTTGTTGCAACAGTGGAGCACCTGGTCTGACAAGCATTCATTTGTTTGATATTTTAAACAAACAATGTTGATATCAATGAGGTCACAGCTTTTACATGTCAATTTACAATTTACAATTTAGGCATTTAGCAGACGCTCTTAATCCAGAGCGACTTACATTTAGGCAAGAACAAAAGCATGGGAATACATCACATAAAAGCATTTATCATGAAACATGCGTAAGCTAAGAAGGTAACAGTGGAATATCTATATGATGAAACTATACATACACTATACATAATAAACTATACATATTCACTACTATGCTATACATATGTACTATGGCGTGCTATGACTATATACAATACAATTATAGTGCTGTCTACATAACATGCTATAAGTCTAAGTCAAATGCTATCTAAGCCAACAGAAATTCTATCTAAGGGGTTAGGGTAAGTGCTATGGGCCATGATGGAGTCTGAAAAGGTGGGTTTTCAGGCTACGGCGGAAGATTGGGAGTGATGCTGCAGTTCTGACTGCAATGGGAAGTGCATTCCACAGTTTTGGAGCCAGAAGGGAGAAGAGTTTGGGACGTGTGGAGCGTTGTCCCGGCGTTTTTAGTGAGGGTACTTCCAGTTTCCCTGCGTTGGCTGATCTGAGTGCGCGGGAGGGTTTGTAGGGTTCAATCATACTTGTAAGATATGGGGGAGCCATACCTTTGGTTGCTTTGAATGCCAGCATCAGAGTTTTGTATTCTGTGCGGGCAGCGACCGGGAGCCAGTGGAGGGAGCGGAGCAGGGGGGAGACATGTGAGAATTTTGGCTGGTTGAAGACCAAGCGAGCTGCTGCATTTTGGATCAGCTGGAGAGGCTTAAGTGCACATGCTGGTAGGCCAGTAAGGAGGGAGTTACAATAGTCGAGTTTTGACAAGACTGTTGTCTGGATTAGGAGCTGGGCTGATTCCTGGGTGAGGAACGGTCTAATTCGTCGTATGTTATAGAGTGTGAACCTACATGTCCGTCAGGACATTATTATGATCTTTGTTAAGAATTCCAAAATAATGTTTATTATTTTAGTTTAGGGTTAGGTTTAGCTAACAAAAGAAGCAAAAACAAAATGGCTACATTGTACTACAGAGGGTTAAGATGAAAACAAATGACATTTTGTCAACTCCGTCAGACGTCAACTCCGTCAGGTTTTGTGTCCGACGGAGTTGACATGTATCTGACGGAGTTGACAAAAGTGTTCCTAAAACAATAAAATTATAGTTTTTGAATAATGGGACGTATTCTAATTTGGCACACAGTTAGAGCATGCCTTAATGAACATTTTTGGCTATAGGGCAGCCATTTTTCAAAATGGCCGCCACCTGCTGTTATTTTACATTAACTCAAGTTCTACACCATCTAGGATCTTGATTCTGGTGACTAATCATACATTTTCAAGGATGTGGGATACATTGGTACTATTTAGATTTGTCCTGTGACCATGGCAGCCATTGTTTTTCAAAATGGCCGCCACCTGCTGTTATTTTACAATAACTCAAGTTTTAGACCACCTAGGATCTTGATTCTGGCGACTAATAATACATTTTAAAAGATGAGGAATACAGTGGTACTATTTAGATTTGTCCTGTGACCATGGCAGCCATTGTTTTTCAAAATGACCACCAACCTGCTGTGATTTTACCAATAACCAAGTTTTAGACCACCAAGGATCTTGATTCTGGTGACTAATCATTACATTTTCAAGGATGAACTTTCTCTGGGAGGGGTCAGGGCTTATTTCAGGTGCAGGTTGAGTTGCTACTGACAGGACATTAAAAGGAGGTGGGCTTTCTGGCCTTTGACTTGTCCCTTTCAGGTACAGACGCACAGTTTGACTTCAATGGCCACTGCAGTGTGGCGTTGTATCTTGGTGGCCTCCTGCTAGTGTTTCGCCATCCTTCTCATGAGCTCTGTGTTCTGGGGCTCTGTTATAGTCAACTTACATTGTCTTGGCTGGAGATTGCTTTCCTGCAGGGTCCAGCCCAGTCTTGTGCAGATGGCTGCTGGCCCACCTGGAGGCCCCAACCTCACTTGTTCGGTTGGTGTGATTAGGTGGGGTGGTCTTCCCCAATCAGGATGAAGGGTTTGACCCTTTCAAACGGCAGTCTGGCCAAGTGTCTGTATTTAGTTGTGAGGCTAGATACAGGATACGATTGCTCACCCAGCCCCAGGTGACTTGAGGTGAAGGCTCCTTTGATTTGGTAACATTGCTTTGGTTGACATGCTGGGGACACACCCACCACACTGATGCCTTCAGTGTCTGCACATCCTGCCTGATAGTCCTGAAGGCAGATCTTCTGTCTTCAGTCTTTCGCTCACTGTTCACTGCTCACTGTTCACCTCAAGCAGGTCTTCAAGGTGTTTGCCTTTGCACAGGCTATATGGCTAGGACTCGTGCTTCAACCACTCAGAGAACTCCAACATGGGGTTGGTTGCTCCTGGGCCGCAGAGCATTGTGCGGCAGAATTCAGCTCTCATCTCTGGTGGCAGCTTGTTGAGGAGTCGTGCAACATGTGAGCCGCATCTAAGTTCTGTGTCTCCCTCTGGGCCTAGGGTAGACACTTGCTATTTTCCGTAACACTAATTGGTGGGGCTGTCCAAACTTGTTGTTTAGGTGTCAATGGGTCTCTGTTGGTGAAGTCGGGTCTAGGTGGTCTAGAAGATGAGTTAGTCAGGGGATATTAATACAATCTGGTAATAAATTCCTTATCAAGAATTTTTTTCACGAATGTGTTTGGAAGGGTGTCTACTAACATATCCCACATTGCTTTATCCACCCTAGGGGAACTTTTGACAGCTGCTGAAAGTTGGGGTACCAACAACAACCTATATAAGGCAAAATGGCTGCCATGGTCACAGGGCCAAAATAAATAGTACCACTGTATTCCTCATCCTTGAAAATGTGGGATTAGTCACCAGAATCAAGACCCTAGGTGCAGTCTAGAACCTAAATCAGTTAAACTTGTCAACTCCGTCAGATGTTCGTCAACTCAATTCGATGTTAAATCTTTTGTGCTTATGTATTGAAACACCAACTGAAATGATACGTAATGATGATTTTTCTTTTTTTTTTTACATGGTTTTCATGTTATAATATTGAAAATAATGGTTGAAATGACGGATTTGAGAAATTGGATATTTCATAATAGTGTGATATTGGAACAAAACAATATTAAAAGAATTGTATTACTTAACTTGATTACTGAAAGCCATTATAAGATAACTGAGGACTTTATATTATTGTTGAAATTATCAAATTCAATTAAAAGGGATTTTAGTGTGTCTGACGGAGTTGACATGATTCAGGTATTAAGTGCATAAATGTCCCATTTTAGAAAGAAATGTTATGCGAAAAACCTGTTCCTTCTCAAGATTGGTAGTTGAGACCTGTGTCTACAAAGACATCTATTTGATTTGAATGCATCTTAAAAAAATAAAAAAATCTAGTTTGAAAAAAGTTTTGTCCCTTATCTCAAGAATGGGTGACCTACAACTTTCCATATGAAAGGTTTTATTCATGCATTTTCCGATATCTTTACGATAGGTAAAATCTGACAGCACATGTTTTTATTTCATTCCTTCCATTTTAATTGTTTCTGCAGCGGGAATCAATACAAAGAGAAAGTCATACATGTTACCATTTTATCTTGTCAAAGGTTTTGAAGATGCGGGTGATTACTGGAGATCTAAGTATGAGACGAACACCTTTAAGGAGGACTTGGAGAAGATCTACAAGACCATAGAGCCCCTCTACCAGAACCTGCATGCATATGTCCGCCGCAAACTCTACAATCACTATGGGCCCAAATACATCAACCTTAAAGGACCCATCCCTGCCCATCTGTTGGGTATGCACAGCATGGAGCTGATCCATATGACTTCAAATTAGGCATGTAAGGAAACTTATTAAAACTGCTGACAATTTAACGCAAACATGTCTCTCCTCACTCTTCCTTTAGGGAACATGTGGGCGCAGGAGTGGAGCAATATCTATGACCTGATGGTCCCCTATCCTGGCAAAGCCCATATAGATGTGACTGAGGCCATGGTCAAAAAGGTAAGAGACCTGCATAGATGTGACTGAGGCCATGGTCAAAAAGGTAAGAGACCATGGATGTGACTGAGGCCATGGTCAAAAAGGTAAGAGACCATGGATGTGACTGAGGCCATGGTCAAAAAGGTAAGAGACCATGGATTGTATTTGTGCCGAGGCAACAGACTGGAAGATTACTCCCATCAGAACTATAATGCCACACACATGTTCTGTGTTACTCCATCAGAACTATAATGCCACACACATGTTCCGTGTTGCGGAGGAGTTCTACACCTCGTTGGGTCTCAAGGAGATGCCTCCAGAGTTCTGGAAGGAGTCCATGCTGGAGAAACCCACCGACGGACGACAGGTGGAGTGTCACGCCTCCGCCTGGGACTTCTCCAACCGCAAAGACTTCAGGTTAGCACCAATCTTGGCCATCAGGTTAAACGTCATCTCACATATCCTGTAGGTGAGACATGACCTTTTTTACCAAATTTTACCAAATGGGTGTTCATTTACGAAAAAATAGTTAAAATATCGTAGTTATGTTATCCAACATGCAGTTTTTTATCTACCAGACCTAAAAGCTCACAAGCAGATCTACAGTACAAGCAAAGCTTGTAGATATCTGCTATAAATGTAAAATAAATGTATACATTGTAATTTGTACTTTTGAATACTTGAGTAGGCTATATTTTAAAAGCCAAGAGGTGGAGTACATTAACTATACATTAAGTTCAACGTTGATCTGAGCACACTTTCACTTTATAGTTTAGTCACATTTGACTTTGAGTATCTATACGTTTGTAGTACTGGGGTTCAGCACTTTGTCCACCACTGGTTATGCTTGTTTTTGTGTGTAGGATCAAGCAGTGTACCGAGGTGACCATGCATCATCTGTACACTGTGCATCATGAGATGGGACATGTTGAATACTACCTGCACTACAAGAACCTGCCTGTAGGCTTCCGTAACGGAGCCAACCCTGGCTTCCATGAGGCGATAGGGGACGTAATAGCTCTGTCCGTCATCACACCTAAACATCTGCATACCATTGGGCTGCTGGATTCTGACACCACTGATACTGGTATCATTACTACATTAATACTGTTATTGTCTCCACCAGCCGAAGGCATGGGGGAGAGTATGTTTTGCACTCCGTCCGTCCATCCGTCCGTGTGTCCGTGTGTCCGTCCGTCCGTGAGCAGCTAATCTCGGCCACCGTTAACCCGGTCGATGCCAAATTTTGCACACACACTCCCTGGATGCCAACCATGAACCTCTGCCCCAAACTTTCCAGAACGGCCTGTTATAGCGCCACCAGGAGGCCGCTTTGTGCAAAACAAGTTTTTGCACAGTACACCTACAGATTTTGTCCAAACATCACGCAAATTGGTACACAGTCTCTCTAGAGCCATTCAACCAAACCGGTCTTTCAGATTTCTCAGACTCCATCCTGATTGGTTAAGATTGGCTTCCAAAATTCACAGGAGTGCTCAGTTTCAAACAAAATGCTGCAAATCATGAACACATCGCGTGATTTCCGTGAAATTGTGCACCCACATTCCCACTAGGCCGAGGACGAAATGCCACATGAACAATTTCAACTCAGCCTCAAGGTGGCGCTATAACTGGCCCAAAAGTGTTTTTACCTCTAACTGCACGGATCTGTGGATAACTTTGTATGCCAACTCCCTAGAGGCCAAGGAAAAACCTTTGCCTGGAATTTTTCACATCTGCTCTTTATAGCGCCACCAGGAGGCCGACATATGTAAAACACATTTTCTATTATTACTCCTTCACATTTTATCCAAATTTCACGCAAATCGGTACACATGATCTCCATAGTCATGTGATCAAGACAGGTTTGATTGATTTCTCATATTCCATCCTGATTGGCCACGATTGCCTCCTACAGTTTTCAGGAGTAGCCCGCTTTGTACAAATCGCCACAACTCCTCAACGCAGCGTCCGATTGCGATGAAACTGTGCACGCATATTCCCACTAGGCTGAGGAAGAATCCTGGTGGAGACCTGTGCCGATTGGCCTTTATCTAGTTTATGTTAATTCCTGCTTCATCCATTAAACAAATAGGACAACGCCCGTTGAGAAGAACGCATGCCCAATATGATAATAAATCAAATAAATTGAAAACCAAGCAAAGAAATGCACTCAACATTAACCATTGATGCATATAGGAAGTCTAAACGGCATTGTTTTTCTGCACAGAGAGTGACATCAACTACCTGTTGAAGATGGCTCTAGACAAAATATCTTTCCTCCCGTTTGGCTACCTCGTCGACCAATGGAGATGGAGCGTGTTCAGCGGACACACACCCCCAGAGCGCTACAACTCTGAATGGTGGCACCTCAGGTAGGATTTAATGTAATGTGATAGTACTGTGATAGTGGGTAGGCCCTACTGTACTATATAGTAGGCTATACAACAGGTACAACGGTGTTGCTGCAAAACAGGAGGGGCATGCGGTCCCCGCGGGCATCGTTCCGAATGGCCATCAGCCTTTGACTGCCTAGTTCTTGTTAGTTAAAGAACTAACAATAGTTAGATAGTAAGAACTTTCATATATGTCGGCAATCTACCACGTCACATTCTCTGTGAAAAGCTGATTTGTCAATAAAGGTGTTCCTGAATCTAGGATGTATACCGTCTCTGTCGGGGTGGAAACCTCATATGTTTCAAATTCAAAAGTACAACAATCTCCAAGCTTGCGGATCTGCTACTTTTAATACTTTTGTGTGATCATGATCAAAGTAGGCCAGGGCATTGATTTACGAAAAAACACAAAATGTTAGAATATGGAGAGAAGAGGTATCTGCCCGACAGCAACGATTATGTTAACTTCAAAATAAATCACCACACAAACTGTATTGTCCCATATGGACAGAAATAATCATAAAATCCACACTGATGTCATTCTCTTATTCCTTTTAAAGGACAAAGTACCAAGGAATCTGCCCACCCATCAAGCGCACAGAGGAGCACTTTGATCCTGGAGCAAAATTCCACATTCCTTCAAACTACCCGTACATCAGGTAACAAAATACAATAGCATATAACATTCTTTGAAACAAGCCATACATACTGTAGCATCCACCTCTGTCCGCCACCACTGCAGAATAGTTTACAAGACAAATTGATCAATCTTTTTTTTTTTTTTTGGGGACAGCGGTACAAAACAAAATCAGGGAAAAGCTGTTCTTCTGCCAATGCACATCTTTGTTACTTAATTAATGTCATCCCTATTTTAAAAGTGCTATAACCAATCTTGTGCTATTAATAAAGGTCCATAGAAAACCATTAGTTGAGAATAATATAGCATAAACTAGAAAAAGTGCCCTTCTGGGCACAGGTCTCCACCAGGTTATCCACAGATCCGTGCAGTTAGAGGTAAAAACACTTTTCGGCCAGTTATAGCGCCACCTTGAGGCTGAGTTGAAATTGTTCATGTGGCATTTCGTCCTCGGCCTAGTGGAAATGTGCGTGCACAATTTCACGGAAATCACGCGATGTGTTCATGATTTGCAGCATTTTGTTTGAAACTGAGCACTCCTGTGAACTTTGGAAGCCAATCTTAACCAATCAGGATGGAGTCTGAGAAATCTGAAAGACCCGTTTCGTTGAATGGCTCTAGAGAGACTGTGTACCAATTTGCGTGATGTTTGGACAAAATCTGTAGGTGTACTGTGAAAAAACTTGTTTTGCACAAAGCGGCCTCCTGGTGGCGCTATAACAGGCCGTTCTGGAAAGTTTGGGGCAGAGGTTCATGGTTGGCATCCAGGGAGTGTGTGTGCAAAATTTGGCGTCGACCGGGTTAACGGTGGCTGAGATTAGCTGGTCACGGACGGACGGACACACGGACACACGGACGGACGGAGTGCAAAACATACTCTCCCCATGCCTTCGGCTGGTGGAGACAATAACTGTTAAACTAAAGTGTAAACCTGAGTCCCTGGGTTAGAGACTACAGGAAATGTTCGGACAGACCCACAGCTGCAGGCCCTGCATGGGTGAACTCAAATGCAGAGCACAGACCAAGGGCGCATATATAAAGTAAACTACAGTCTTTATTCAAATAAATAACTTGTGTACTAGGCTTCAAAAGGCAAAGTCATAACCTAGGTAGGTTATTATTTCACCCCACCCAAAAGGGGTTTAAAAAAACCTCTTAAACCCCAGGGGGGTCCAGGAGGGAAAAACAAAAATATCGGAGTTGGAACCTGAGACCTTGACCAGCCCCATTTACCCGCTGAGAGCTGTTCATGAAATAAATATTCTCACGATTTTTCAAAAATAGCAGACCTACAAGCTTACCTATGAGCTTGTAAATTATAACATAATGTTTAAAACACCAAAAGGGGTTCCCGCCCCAAAATGGGCTAAGGAAAGGATTCCATTAAAGGGATTTCACTTTCAAAAAAACTTTCGGTCATTTGCTCGTCTACTCAGGCTTATGTGAACACCTCACACAGTTTTTAAGTTGCTCGATTCAGTATTTAGATATTTGATATTCATTTTAGCTGCCCCGCCCCCTTCCTATACAAACCCATTGTAACTTCAACCTCCATTTTAACCACGATAGATTCATCGAAAACACCCAACCTTTTTTCTGGTGACTGGTACTGCCCTCCTAATACGTGGTTTTTCATTTAATGTTTTCATTTATTTTTAATACTTTGTTTTGATTCTTTAGTCTCCTTCAGAGTCGTCCTCCTCCTCATTCTTCTCCAAAACAATTATTAAAAATAAATAAAAACAGTAAATGAAAACTAAAGTAAACATATTTGAGATGACTCGATCGGCTGTCTGTCTCCCCTGCAGTTATTTTGTCAGCCAAATCCTGCAGTTCCAAATCCATGAGAAACTGTGCCAGGCAGCCAATCACGTCGGTCCCCTGCACACATGTGACATCTACCGTTCCAGAGAGGCAGGAGCCATCTTACAGTAAGTTATAGAGTTATAAAGTATTTCACAAACATCATAGAACAGTCATTTCCAACCTGGTGGCGGGCCATGACTATGTTTCAAGAGGGCCCCTAAAGAATTGTCAAAATGTTATGATTATAATTATATTTTAACATAATATATAATATAGAAAAGTGTGTTCCCAATCTTGGAGAACAAGTCAGGTTAGGCATGCGTGAATTCTGTGTCCGAGCATAGGCATGGTAACGATACTCATAAATAGCGTTATAGTTCATTTGATCCAAATCAAGCCATAACACAGTCGACTGACCAACCAAACTGGAATATCGATTTATTTGTATTTATATGCGATTAACTATTAGTTTGAGAGTGATCATTTCAATATTTCCAGGACGGTGCTGAAGTCTGGTTCTTCCAAACCCTGGACTGAAGTTCTCCAGTCAGCTCTGGGAACCAACAAGATGGATGCCGGGGCTCTGATGAGATACTTTGATCCCATCATCGAATGGCTCCAACAGCAGAACCAGAATGAAACCTTGGGGTGGCCAGACATCAACTGGGTGCCACCCGTCCCGGAGGGCTATGTGAAAAGCTGATTTTAAAAACATCTCTTCATTCATGTTTGTAATAAGTTGTGCTCAAATGCATAAACTGCCACACATACTGTGTAGTCAATCATACATTTTGAATAAAAGTTCATATGAATAATTATTCGTAATTCTCTCCACCTTTTATTATTTGGGTAACTATTCTAACTTTGCAGGATATTAAAGGAATGAGGCATAAATGAAAAATAATTTTTTTACATGCTAGACAAGTAAAATGGCAATGAACAAGCTGGGTACTGTAACAGGAAGCTGTGATTATTACAGTATAATATTAAATGTTTATGTTGAACTCTTCCTCATATTTTTATTTTATAAATGTAACTTGCATATAGTTTTCAATGTGTCCCTATTTTGAGCCTTTGCCTACTGAGATCTCTGCCTACTGAATGATATATGTATGTACAAGTATACGAATAGTATACTTGTATATATGTATATATGTTAAATCTTAATGGAATGGACGGTGATGAGAGGGCCTATAGGAGGGAGATAGAAGATCTAACTCTATGGTGCGATAACAACAACCTCTCACTTAACACAAATAAGACCAAATAAATCATTGTAGACTTTAGGAAGTCCAAAGGTATCCACACCCCCATTTCCATCAAAGGGTCATCTGTCGACATAGTTGATAACTTTAAATTCTTGGGCATACACATCACAGACACATTCACATGGTCACTCATACACATCACAGACACATTCACATGGTCACTCAACACCGAGTATATCCTCAAGAAGGCGCAGCAGCGACTGTACTTTCTGAGGCGCCTTAAAAATTACAGTACAAAAGGACTAGTGAACTTTTATCGCTGTATAATTGAAAGTGTCTTAACTGGCTGTATCACAGTGTGGTACGGTAACATGACCGCTCAGGACTGCAACAGGTTGCAGAGGACTCCACAACATCTACACCACTCGTTGTATGAAAAAAGCCCACAACATCATGAAAGACACCAGCCATCCCGCAAATACCCTGTTCAAACCACTCCCTTCCAAAAAACGCTACCAGAGCATCAAATCTCGCACCACCCGTCTCAGTTTCTACCCCCAGGCAGTCAGGCTGCTGAACAGCTGACCTTTTAACTGTATTGCACTGTTTTGTCACTTCACTTGCACTTTTTTTCTGCTTTTTGTTTATGTCCTATGTATGTAAGACTGAGAGTGCTCTGAGCAAAATAATTCTCATTGTATTTATACTCTGTATCTATACACATGACAAATAAACCTGAACCTAGTAGCTACTCTCGGTCAGTCCCATTAGGGAAAAACCAGGGCCACACAATCCGTTACCAGCTCAGTGGCCTTGTGGTTAGAGTGTCCGCCCTGAGACTGGGAGGTCGGGGTTCAATACCAAAGACTCTAAAATGGGACCCAGTGCCTCCCTGCTTGACACTCAGCATCAAGGGTTGGATTGGGGGTCCCTGCGACATACTAGCGTCATGTCCAGGGGGTGTACTTGTACATCAAGCTGCCTCACGCTACAGAAACAGGAGATAGCCTCCTGCCCTATGGGCCTCATGGCTCGGCAAGGCTACTACACAATCCGTTGCTCCGGAACTACTCTGCCAGGATTATAATGGCCCTCCTAAAGGCCTCACCGAGGGTTTTTTGGGCTTCATCCTCACAGAGGACACAGGCTGCGGCGCTAACCCATACTGCTCACCCGGGTGCCGTCTACATTCCGGCTGTCACCCGTCTCTCCGGTGGTCACCAGACTATGCCTGGTTGTCACATATAGTCTATTACTATGAGTCACTATAAGTAGAAGTTTGTATGTCTTTAAATGTTTTGATGAATTGAACAATGTGGACCCTGTTGTAAACAAGTGTAATGCTTAATTGGGTCGTCCACTCACAGTTGACAGTCTTTGTATTGAGTTTGTGCTTAAAATGTACTGTAAATTCTACAAACTGTTAATAAATATTTCAATCAATCAATCAAGAATAACAATAACAAAAAAAACATCGCATGGATGCACCTGGGACATATCCTCAGTGATGTATATTACACCATAATAAAAGCATCTGTCACATTGGAGCCCTCGTGCGTTTTCTTCATTACTTGCGCAAGCAGAGCCTGCAAGTAATAGTTTCGCCCGGTCCGTATGCACCGTCCTGCAGCCAACCCGCCACTTTTGATGCGTATGCAAATAAAACAGCAAATTGTGCCTGATTTGCTGGGACCAGATTACATACATGACCATATTTCTTACATCATCATTGAGAGCTAGTCATACATATACTATATATATGTAATTTGTAAAATAAAATAGCAAATTGTGCCTGATTTGCTGGGACCAGAGTACATGGCGTGTATATGTATAACTAGCTCTCAATGATGACGTAAGAAATATATGGATTAAAGGACCCAATGCCAGAGTGTAATTGGTCTTCGATTGTGACGTAATGACGATATATTTTAGTGTTGGGAGGATTAACACTAGCAAGGCTGAAAAAAAATCACTCCTACTCAGTCTGACTATATCGGCCCATTCGACCGCTCTCCCCCTTTATCCCCCCCACCCCCGCACCACTCGTTCACACCTCTGGAGCTGGAGACGTCATTGTTGCCTACACGCACTCACTTTTATTTTTTATTTTCTTCCCTCTCTTATGAATACATTATTATACACCCAATGAAAATGTACACTTCACGGATTATATATTTGGAATTAGGACAATCGGTAGAAAATTGGCCGAGAATAGCACAATAGCACATTAATTGTTGCCTAAATGTATACGCACTTTTCTGAAAATGGTTAATCTGCAAGCTGCCCCATTTCCTTTTCAACTTGATATGTTTCGTAGAGAGGGCATACACAAGCCAGAATTCCGTGGTTTACATGAGCAAAAAATAAGCGAGTTATGTAAAGAGGGGTGGAGGGAAAAAGGCGATTATTTGGCACAATCAATCAAATATATATTAATTACATCGCGTAGCCTATAATGTTTCCCCCTCTATATAATAGAGGGGGACAATATATAACTCTAATGTCGTATTTCGTCATGTATGTGAACTATATGCTGCTTGTAATACTGTTGGTCAAAGTAACTAGTAGTTGGACAGGCTAAATATAATAGTAGGCTATAAGCCCGTTTTCAGCTAAATGCTTTTTGTTCTCTTTTCTCCAGGCTCATATACCCGCATCGAGATGAGCTAGCTCTGCGACAGCCGTGCTGTTTTCAATTAAATTACTTGCAGTATAATATTAATAAATACTACATCCTATATATATTGTTTGTCTGTCTAATCATTCAAATGTTTTTCTGCATGCATATTGCATAGTTTATGTAAGCCTGAATTAAAGTCTGATTACGGAGGCTTTTTCCCCGTCTCACAAACAACGAAGCCTATAAATATTGTCTGAGAAGTTGAGAATTGGTGTCATGCACATATATATGCACCACACATTCCTGCTGTTGTCACCACGCGGTAAATAATGAATACTTTGTGTTAATTCAACCATGTTTATTTTTTCTTATTGTTCACAATATCAGAAAGCATGAAAGAAAGCAAATATAAAGCGGAATAAAATCAGGGAAAACACAAATCCTACGCATTAGTTTCTGTTGCTATACTTAGAGACACTTGACACATGTCATTGTAAATGTTCCCGTACATGTACCACATTGGCCATGTATTGCGTAAATCCACATCTTGCCTTGGATGGGAAGAGTTGCTCATCGACCGTGATGTTTCCTCCAGGCACATAGCAAGATATGCAGTTATCTGTGAACTGATTCCAAATGTCCGTTATTGCAGCAAACTTGTCTGTTTCTTTGCGTGCTTCTCTGGTGTCCTTGTCGTCAAATCGCAGGTATCGCATTATGGATTTGAAACGGTCACGAGACATTGTTTCTCTCACCGTCTCATTCCCCCATGCCCCTTTCGCCCACAGTTGATTCAATGGATAACCAGATGTCGACATCGCACGAATGAAAAACACGCTGATGAATGCTTTCAGTTCAGTAACAGACAGATCCCATTCTTGATTCTGTCCATCACTGCGGGCAAACTTCACTGTGCAGTCTTTGACGTTTTCCAACATGTCGGGGTCAAACATACACAAAAAACTGCTCAACTCGTCGTGGATTCTGACTTTGGCAAAAGCAGTAGGACCTGGCCTGGCATTTCCCCTCACTGTATATGTATCTTTATTCTTTTCCCTTTTTGCTTCCTATATGAATTCCTGTTCTACTGGCTGGTAGCCTATGTCTTGTATAGGGCCTTGTATATCTTTTTATTTTAAGCATGCCGCCGCATTCTGTCAGAGCAGAGACATATTTATTTAAAATAATCCTGTCTCGCACGGCCTATATATAGAGCCAATGAACGGAGCACATTCCCTCAGCATGTATTATTATTAACGAAAAACATAAATACTAGCCTACTATTTTATTGGTCTAGTTCAGTTGATTTAAACAAAAGTAATACATTCAGTATAGGCCTGGTTTTGATATAATGATGCGCTATAACAGAACAGGAATTCATCATATAGGAAGCAAAAAGGGAAAAGATACATATACAGTGAGGGGAAATGGGGTGGGGGGGGGGGCCTACATTTAGGCCTACATGGGACAAGCTATATATATATATATATATATATATATATATATATATATTTCCCTATTTGTCTATTGGTATGTCTCTAAATGTTTTGATGAATTGAACAATGTGGACCCTGTTGTAAACAAGTGTAATGCTTCATTGGGTTAATATAGTATGTTTTTGAACGAATATTTGGGCCTAAGCAGTTTTTTGTGTGTGTGTGTGACCAGTGTTGCTCGTCGACTCGGGAAATGGGGTGGGGGGGGGGGATTCAGGTTTTACAGAGGCCACTTCGAATTGCAGCCATCCGTATAGGTGCCACACATCAGGGGTTGGGGGGGTTGGGCAGGCGCACACTGACACAAAGGGCACCTACGGATGGCTGCAATTCCGAGTCGACTAACACTGGTCACACACACACACACAAAAAACTGCTTAGGCCCAAATATTCGTTCAAAAACATACTATATTAACCCAATGAAGCATTACACTTGTTTACAACAGGGTCCACATTGTTCAATTCATCAAAACATTTAGAGACATACCAATAGACAAATAGGGAAATATATATATATATATAGCTTGTCCCATGTAGGCCTAAATGTTTTTATGATCGAATGTGACCAAATAGTGCCCATTGAGAGTGCAGGTTTTCTTTCTTTATTTTATTTTTCGTTTATAGATTCGTTTTAGGCTTACGTTATAAGTTATATACTATGCATAGTCAATACTAATAGACTGCATTTAATGTTAAGTTATGTTCTGTAAAATATAGGCAAATATTGAGAAGTTGAGAATTATGCATCCTGCATGCTGTTGGAATTAAGTTCTGGATTGCTGCCGACCTGGACAGCAAATACTTCCTGAATGGATTTCCATACCTTGGAAAGGGCCAGTACCGCAGCAGGTGATTTATTTTCCTTTTCTAATAATCAATAATCATTTAAAATGTCTTTACATCAAAGCCTATTATGTATATATTTTTGCGTTGTAATAACCATTACACCTTCTCCCTGTCATTTGTATATATAGTGATGGCGTGCCGCTGTGCCGTGCGAGACAGGATTATTTTAAATAAATATGTCTCTGCTCTGACAGAATGCGGCGGCATGCTTAAAATAAACAGATATACAAGGCCCTATACAAGACATAGGCTACCAGCCAGTAGAACAGGAATTCATCATATAGGAAGCAAAAAGGGAAAAGAATAAAGATACATATACAGTGAGGGGAAATGCCAGGCCAGGTCCTACTGCTTTTGCCAAAGTCAGAATCCACGACGAGTTGAGCAGTTTTTTGTGTATGTTTGACCCCGACATGTTGGAAAACGTCAAAGACTGCACAGTGAAGTTTGCCCGCAGTGATGGACAGAATCAAGAATGGGATCTGTCTGTTACTGAACTGAAAGCATTCATCAGCGTGTTTTTCATTCGTGCGATGTCGACATCTGGTTATCCATTGAATCAACTGTGGGCGAAAGGGGCATGGGGGAATGAGACGGTGAGAGAAACAATGTCTCGTGACCGTTTCAAATCCATAATGCGATACCTGCGATTTGACGACAAGGACACCAGAGAAGCACGCAAAGAAACAGACAAGTTTGCTGCAATAACGGACATTTGGAATCAGTTCACAGATAACTGCATATCTTGCTATGTGCCTGGAGGAAACATCACGGTCGATGAGCAACTCTTCCCATCCAAGGCAAGATGTGGATTTACGCAATACATGGCCAATGTGGTACATGTACGGGAACATTTACAATGACATGTGTCAAGTGTCTCTAAGTATAGCAACAGAAACTAATGCGTAGGATTTGTGTTTTCCCTGATTTTATTCCGCTTTATATTTGCTTTCTTTCATGCTTTCTGATATTGTGAACAATAAGAAAAAATAAACATGGTTGAATTAACACAAAGTATTCATTATTTACCGCGTGGTGACAACAGCAGGAATGTGTGGTGCATATATATGTGCATGACACCAATTCTCAACTTCTCAGACAATATTTATAGGCTTCGTTGTTTGTGAGACGGGGAAAAAGCCTCCGTAATCAGACTTTAATTCAGGCTTACATAAACTATGCAATATGCATGCAGAAAAACATTTGAATGATTAGACAGACAAACAATATATATAGGATGTAGTATTTATTAATATTATACTGCAAGTAATTTAATTGAAAACAGCACGGCTGTCGCAGAGCTAGCTCATCTCGATGCGGGTATATGAGCCTGGAGAAAAGAGAACAAAAAGCATTTAGCTGAAAACGGGCTTATAGCCTACTATTATATTTAGCCTGTCCAACTACTAGTTACTTTGACCAACAGTATTACAAGCAGCATATAGTTCACATACATGACGAAATACGACATTAGAGTTATATATTGTCCCCCTCTATTATATAGAGGGGGAAACATTATAGGCTACGCGATGTAATTAATATATATTTGATTGATTGTGCCAAATAATCGCCTTTTTCCCTCCACCCCTCTTTACATAACTCGCTTATTTTTTGCTCATGTAAACCACGGAATTCTGGCTTGTGTATGCCCTCTCTACGAAACATATCAAGTTGAAAAGGAAATGGGGCAGCTTGCAGATTAACCATTTTCAGAAAAGTGCGTATACATTTAGGCAACAATTAATGTGCTATTGTGCTATTCTCGGCCAATTTTCTACCGATTGTCCTAATTCCAAATATATAATCCGTGAAGTGTACATTTTCATTGGGTGTATAATAATGTATTCATAAGAGAGGGAAGAAAATAAAAAATAAAAGTGAGTGCGTGTAGGCAACAATGACGTCTCCAGCTCCAGAGGTGTGAACGAGTGGTGCGGGGGTGGAGGGATAAAGGGGGAGAGCGGTCGAATGGGCCGATATAGTCAGACTGAGTAAGAGATATATGCCTAAAATCATATTTACAAAACGTTTCAAATGGGGAAAAAAACAGAGATGATTTCAATCGAATATTTAGACAAAGTCATGCAAGGGGAACTTTCTCTGGACTCCATGGGCTGAGAAAATAAACATTGAAATCTCAAATTCGGTCAGAACGGCTGCTCAGACTTCCTAGTGTTAAAGGTAATGTTCCTGTGTATACATGTATGTAATCTGGTCCCAGCAAATCAGGCACAATTTGCTGTTTTATTTGCATATACGCATCAAAAGTGCCGGGACGGTTTTTGGCGCAAAGTAACCACAGTATACTGCTAATCAACTTACAAATTACATATATATAGTATATGTATGACTAGCTCTCAATGATGACGTAAGAAATATGGTCATGTATGTAATCTGGTCCCAGCAAATCAGGCACAATTTGCTGTTTTATTTGCATACGCATCAAAAGTGGCGGGTTGGCTGGGACGGTTTTTGGCGCAAAGTAACCACAGTATACCGCTAATCAACTTACAAATTACATAGTATATGTATGACTAGCTCTCAATGATGACGTAAGAAATATGGTCATGTATGTAATCTGGTCCCAGCAAATCAGGCACAATTTGCTGTTTTATTTGCACTAGCCCTTACCCGTGAGATATTTGCCCCCCCCCCCCCATTGTGGCCGTGGGGGGTACTGCGCCTCTCGGTTCTCGATGGTGACGTAATGACGATATGTTTTACTATAATTAGACATTTCAAACGTTCCTTCACAGAGATTTCACAGTTTACAGCGGTCGAAAGTACTTGCGCGCTCTGCTTGCGCACTAGTTGGCCATTTATGGCGGCAGAAACCATGCAAGGCACTAGCCAGCACATCAGGAGCAATTAGGGGTTCAGTGTCTTGCTCAAGGACACTTCGACACTAATTATGGGGGAGCCCGTGTTCGAACTGGCAACCTTGTGGTTTCCATCCAGCCACTCTAACTCCCCGAGCCACCGCCACCCATATTCATTTCAATAGCATTTTACAAGCATTATCTAATATGGTACAATCAACAAAGTTTGTACAGGATATGCTCTGAATGGGCAGATGGCTCTGGTTTGTCGCTTGTGTAAATTAATCTCAACATTAGTAACTAGGTGGCAGTGTGAGACCGGAGACTGGGCCAAAAGCACACACTGTTGCTTTGAGTTTGTGTCAGTCTATAACAATAAGAACCATAGCAATTTTATAGCAATTGTATGATTTATATTAAATAACTACAAGAAATAAAGGTCCTGTACTAGCCGCAATTTGAAACTCTTTTTACTCCCCACTCATCTTTTTTGGTTTGCGATCTGCTTGTCTTAAACGACGTTAAACTCACCAACATTGCAGCTGTAGTACAAGCTTGAATTATCCTCTTTCAATCTGCCGAGCTGCTGGAGTTTGGAAGCACTCGTCGTAAGTCACTGAACGGCCCTGCGTTCCACCCGTTTCGAATTTGCACATAATGCAGGTGGCAGAAGTGCGACCCGTTAATAAAAACGAGTGCTTCCAAACTGCAACACTTGCAGAGGATGTCTTGACAGAAAGTAGCTCATAACATCTCTACGGTGGATTTTTATGAAAAACAAGCTCGGCAGATTGAAAGAGGATAATTCAAGTTTGTACTACAGCTGCAATGTTGGTGAGTTTAACGTTGTTTAAGAGAAGCAGATCGCAAACCAAAAAAGATGAGTGTCAATGGAGGGTATTGCAATATAGATTCACCCCATTATAAAAAAATCTAGAGTTGCAAATTGCGGCTAGTCCTGTACCTGCATCAGTATTTTTTTAATACTGTAACCAAACTGTATTGCAGACCAAAAGTAAAACACAAAACTGTTTTTCTTTTAATCTGATTTAAACTCAAACAAAATAATAATAATTCAATTGAACAATAAATAGATTTCAAGAATAGAAATGTAAATGTTCAAACTCAGATCGTTTTAAAGTCCCGCAACGCAAATTCCTTTAAATGTCTCCAATGACTAATGTATCAAAAAAGTATTCCCAAAAATACCGGTAATCAAAAACTTGTACAGCTTCTGTTTTCCAAAATCAAGTATCCATAAAGTCAGCAAATAAAAAGTCAATGCATTGCTCAAAAAGGGGGAAAAAATGATATTCCTCACCCAACCTTCAAGTCACGAGGCCACAGCAGGATCCTTCGTCCAAATTTGTTCAGCGCTGCACTGTCAGACATGTTAGACCAAACTTCCTTTCTTCCACTACACAAAGTTCTCCAGCAGTCACAGTACTCATGAGTGGTTTAACAAGTTCTTATTCTGGTTTAGTATTGGCCTTAAAAGAGTCCCTTTAACAAACCACCAACAAAAACACTTTTTGTTTTTGATACCTGAAATGGTATGCCTCACTTCCTGTAGTTTTATAGCTGTTCCTGATAGCTCATTACATCACTTCCTGGAACTATTGCTAACATGCTTTTTAACCACAGCTCCCCTATAGGTGTAAAGCTTGGTGACCCCCTATGAGCAAACCTTGTCAACAGAGAATTAATTAGCATATTCAACGACACAAAACAAAACAAAAATTCTGTTAAATATTCATCCATATTTTAACCAATATATTCCCGTGTTATCACCCAGTAGGTTTTGTTTAATTTTCTTTCAATAATCATTCCAGAGCAGGAAATATTCACACAAAAGTATTGAACACAAAACCATTGAGTTAGGCCAAAAATTGCCTATGTGACCTAAGTCACACTCTTATAAGGGGCGGGAAACGGTATTGGTCAGAATGTATTATGGACATGGTATAACTATAGCCCCTTGAGATGCATCTCATCCTATGCTGTTGTGAATTGAAGTTTGCCTGCTCAGAGCGGTGTGATGAGGTGTTTAGTTAAGAGGAGCGCTTGCATGCGTTCCTTCTGATTGCAAACACTGTGGCAACCCAGGGGAGAATAGGCACAGATTCACAATAAAATAAGAGGCTCAGAGTCAGATTCAACATAAACTTAAATTGTCTTTTATTAAATTGTTCAGGAAAGGGGAAAACGGGGCAAAACATCAACATAGGGTTCCTCCTGTCAGGGGCTTGGGCTTCTATTCACATGCAGTCCTGTGGGCAGAGCAGAGAGAGAGCTAGTGACTACTTTATTCAGTTGGGGGAGAGTGCTATAGGCTCTCCCTTGTGGAGTTCAGTCGGCTTGTGAGATCTCCCTCATACGACTAGCAGTGATTCCTGCTTCCTCACTCCTCCATTAGTCCAAACTGACTCCCCAGACAGCTTGGGTGTCGGCTATTTATTTTTTTAGTTATCAAATGTTTTTTATTTAAGACAAAAATGTTAACACCATGAATGAATTAAGAAAACAAAACACATAAAAAGTAACACATATAACAGCAAAAGAAAGGAACACAAAAACAAACAACAAACAATCCCACCCACCCCTTCCCCCGGGACCAAAGATGCCAGAAGATGTCAGGACTCCTACCACTGTGCAATGGGGAAAAAAGAAATAAATAATAATGACAAAATCATGTCCTTAACCAAATCTGCAATACCAGACCAAATATCAATGTTTTCTTCTTTCTCTCCGTGCAATCTTGCTGTTGACAATTCCATATAGATGATATCTAGAAAGGTCAAAGCCCATTGGCGAAACGTCAATGTATGAGGTGGTTTCCAGTGCGAAGCAACCATCTTCTTTGCGGCCGTTACGCCAGCAAAGAAGACACGAATACGGGTATTATTTAATGGCAATTGGGATACATCGTTTAATATGAATAGAGATGGGGAGGGTGTAATGTTAATTTGTAGAATAATTGAAAGATTAGCAGCAACCGGGGGCGACTGTGGCTCAGGAGGTAGAGCAGGTCGTCCAATGATCCATGGGTCGGCGGTTCGAATCCTGGCTCCTCCTGTCTACATGTCGAAGTGTCCTTGGGCAAGACACTGAACCCCAAATTGCTCCCGATGTGCTGGTTGGTACCTTGCATGGCTTCCGCCGCAATCGGTGTATGAATGGGTGAATGTAATGCACAATCTATGTAAAGCTATCTATTGTGTATATTCCTGCACTATACCTGCATCGAGTGACCTTGGTACATAGAATTTGATCTATTGAAGATTCTGACCGTCAAATGTACATAATTTTTGTTTTGATTGTATTGCTGTATTGTTGTATTGTTCTTTCTGCTTTGGCAATGTAAACGTATGTTTTCTCAATTCTCATGCCAATAAAGCCCATTGAATTGAAAATTGTAAAGCGCCTTGGATAAAGGCGCTATATAAATGCACCATTTACCATTTACCAACCAAATTCCAAAATGTGAGGACACTCGGACACTCCCACACCATATGAAAGAATGTACCTATGGTGTTCGAAGTGCAGAAAGTGCAGTTGTGATTATTTAAAATCCTCATAGCACACAATCTACGGGGGGGTCAAGGCGTCGGCTATTTAAAAGCTTCTGGTGATTGCCTTACTGGCTGCAGGTGCGTCCATGCTGTCCAGGCTCCCATTGGCTGCAATACCTGTACAGGGTGATATACTCCCTCTATCACCTCCCCCAGCCTCCTTCTGTGGGAAATAGGCCTGGGTGTTTCCCCTGGTTTGCCACAACACATGCATGCGGTCAGGAGTTTCTGCAGATAGTTGGGCATCATGCTTATGAGTATTAGAATGGTCAGGTTTGTGTGGTCAGCTGTGCTCCTGTTGCCAGTCCTGGCACTGTGCCAGGCTCTGCCAGCCAACTGGCTTCCTGGATGTTACACCAACACCGCGGCGGACGTTGCCAGGTTCCTAGATGACTACAACAGCACTTATGAGCAGGTCTGCTACCACTCCAGCTTGGCCTCATGGAATTATAACACCAATTTGACGGACTTCAACTCTCAACTCCAGGTGGGTACAACAACAGAGATCCACCAGAGATGCAGAGATAGCTTTAGGGTCACAGATATGTGCCTACAGAGTTCAGAGCAGTCAGCAGCGTGCTTGCCTGAACCGGTTCCTTACTTCCTTCTGATTGCAAACATGCACACGGTCGGGAGCTTCCCTTTTTGACTAATAGCTCACCACTATTCAGCCCAATCCAGAAATATATGCCCAGCTTCCTCCCGAAAGCTGACTCAGCCTGAGTGTGTCTAGCAATATGTCATGTTCTGGTGAGAACACAAAAGCAGGACAGCCAGGCAGGTGACGATCAAACCCATGGTTGGGTGTTTTAATATAGGTGAACAATAGGCAACAAAGTCTTATCACACCTGATAGGATATGTAAGTGATCTTGTCCTCATAGTCTATGTCAAATGAGCTCACCTGTTGGGTCTCAACCCTATCAACGAGGGCAATTGTGATTGGATTCTTTAAGGCTGCAGCTGTGTGGCTGTATACCTACTGTTCAGCAGATGAACTGAAACATTGCCTAATAAAAGGGTTCATATTGCAAGTGCAGACGGTGTGCGGTTCTTTGTGCACTTTATGTGCAATTTTTTTGAATAATACAATAGGTGAACAGAAACAGATAATACATCTATCCATCCATCCATCTTCAACCGCTTATCCATAGTCGGGTCGCAGGGGCAACAGCTCCACCAGAGAGCTCCAGACTTCCCTCTCCAGAGCAACATTAGTGACTTCCTCCTGGGGGATTCCGAGACATTCCAAGGCCAGTGAGTCGATGTATTTCCTCCAACTGCGCCTTGGTCTGCCCCGGGGTCTCCTCCCAGTAATACATACTAAAACAAACATGAACTGACACCAAAGACCAAACAGTGACTCGACAAGGACTGACTGGGGAACTAGACTAAATATACGTACACATGAGGACTGATTACACATTAGATACAGACACAGCTGGGAAAGACAACATACAGTAGAACCATGGAAACTAGAACAAGTAACAATACATAGAAATACAAGACCTAATTGATTATACAGACATGCTCAAGCTTGTAGATCAGCTGTATTATCGGTATCGCTGTTCTGACTGAAAGTGGTCATGTGTGTCTGTGGGTTGTGTAAACATTTAACCAATGAAAAGACTACATAACTACAGTGGATGGAAGCCAGGATATTAGTTCAATTTCCTGAAAAGTAAAGGTTTTGGACATTATTGTCTTTGTGCAGGTGGAGGCCTCCATGGAGGAACAGGCCTACGTCGAGGCCTGGGGAAAGAAGGCCAAGACTGTGTTTCCTCGAGCCTTCCTTCAAACCCTGACTGACCTCCAAGCCAAGAAGCTGATACACAAGATCAGCCTGCTGGGTGCTGCTAACCTGCCAGAGGAAGAGAGACAGCAGGTAACGTATCCATGCTGTTGGGCAGAAACCTCTCATGTTTTAACTTTGTGTGTTTTTTAATTAATTCATGGCCTTTTTTTTTATCCTGAAAAGTAACAGTTTTGGACATAAGGTTTCCACCCAACAGAGACGATACATACTGTGTTGTGTGTATGATACAGTAGGCCTACATGTAGCCAGATTTCCAGAATGCCAGATTTCCATAAAATTAAATTTATTATTAGAAATCAGATGTACTGTATATACTGCAATTAAACAATGATTGCTCCTCTTCTCTGTCTTGCTTTACAGTATAACACAATTCGTAGCAACATGACCAAACTGTATTCAACAGCCAAGGTTTGTCCAAATCCACATGAGTGCTGGAATTTGGAGCCTGGTAGGTTTGTCAAACTATAATGTTCAGAATTCCAATTTAGATACAACACCACAGTCTATAATTGAATATACTGTAGGTGTCCAATGTCAAGTGAAACAGTTGTATTGTCTTTTTTGTCCTAATCTCTATCAACTCTGATCTACTTCACTGTACATGGTGCTGAAGATGGTGATGCAAAGCATAGACTTAGACTGAAAGTCACACAGACATGTGTTACAATTTTATTTGAATTTTAAACACCCAGTTGATGAGTATAGAGACTTGAATATTGTATGTCTTCACTATTCTGCACTGTAGGTGTGCTGAATCAGTTTTGTCAAGCTTGTGGTCCGAATGCAGCACTGTACTGTACTGTAGTGTGTTATAAAATATGAATTATATTACTGTACTGTGTATAGGCTACTGTAGTTTGTGTGTTTGAGGGTGTGATGGATGGGTTTGTTGTCTCTCTCTAGAGTTGACAGACATCATGGCCTCCTCCAGGAGTTACGACAAACTGCTGTATGCGTGGGAGGGTTGGCACAACGCAGCAGGAGTTCCTCTACGGAAGCTTTACCCCACATTTGTGAAGCTCTTCAACAAGGCTGAGGTGGCCGATGGTAGGAACCATTACTATCATCTCTGTTCCTGAAAGTATACCTTTCTATATGAAAGGTTTTATTCATGCATTTTCCGATATCTTTACGATAGGTAAAACCTGACAGCACATGCTTTTATTTAATTCCTTCCATTTTAAATGTTTCTGCAGCGGGAATCAATACAAAGAGAAAGTCATACATGTTACCATTGTATCTTGTCAAAGGTTTTGAAGATGCGGGTGATTACTGGAGATCTAAGTATGAGACGAACACCTTTAAGGAGGACTTGGAGAAGATCTACAAGACCATAGAGCCCCTCTACCAGAACCTGCATGCATATGTCCGCCGCAAACTCTACAATCACTATGGACCCGAATACATCAACCTTAAAGGACCCATCCCTGCCCATCTGTTGGGTATGCACAGCATAGAGATGATCGATATGACTTCAAATTAGGCATGTAAGGAAACTGATTAAAACTGGTGACAATTTAACGCAAACATGTCTCTCCTCACTCTTCCTTTAGGGAACATGTGGGCGCAGGAGTGGATCAATATCTATGGCCTGATGGTCCCCTATCCTGGCAAAGCTCATATAGATGTGACTGAGGCCATGGTCAAAAAGGTAAGAGACCATGGATTGTATTTGTGCCGATGCAACAGACTGGAAAATTACTCCCATCAGAACTATAATGCCACACGACACACATGTTCTGTGTTGCTCCATCAGAACTATAATGCCACACACATGTTCTGTGTTGCTCCATCACAACTATAATGCCACACACATGTTCAGTGTTGCTCCATCACAACTATAATGCCACACACATGTTCTGTGTTTCTCCATCAGAACTATAATGCCACACACATGTTCCGTGTTGCGGAGGAGTTCTACACCTCGTTGGGTCTCATGGAGATGCCTCCAGAGTTCTGGAAGGAGTCCATGCTGGAGAAACCCACGGACGGACGACAGGTTGTGTGTCACGCCTCCGCCTGGGACTTCTACAACCGCAAAGACTTCAGGTTAGCACGGCTGGATGTCCTTTAATTAAACCACCTTCACCCTATTCTTTACGCCTTTTGAGCTAGTAGAGAATGTTTGAGATGTGCTATTTTCTATTTTCTGTGCTGATATTCTTATTTCTTAAAAAAAAAAACATTGAGCCTTGAGCATTAAGCAAGTCTGCTTGCTCAGGGGATAAATTCAATCTTGACCATCAGGTTAAAAGTCATGTCACATATACTGTAGGTGAGACAAGACCTTTGACACAATCGTCAAAAGTTATATTGTACATACCATACAAATTGTATTAATTTGACCAAATGGGTGTTAATTTACGAAAGAATACAAAAAGTTAATTATTTGTTTCTACCAGACCTAAAAGCTCACAAGCAGATCTACAGTACAAGCAAAGCTTGTAGATGTCTGCTATAAATGTACTTTGTAATTTGTACTTTTGAATACTTGAGTAGGCTATATTTTAAAAGCCAAGAGGTGGAGTACATTAACTATACATTAAGTTCAACGTTGTCACATTTGACTTTGAGTATCTATACGTATGTAGGACTGGGGTTCAGCACTTTGTCCACTACATGGTTATGCTTGTTTTTGTGTGTAGGATCAAGCAGTGTACCGAGGTGACCATGGAGGATCTGTACACTGTGCATCATGAGATGGGACATATTGAATACTACCTGCACTACAAGAACCTGCCTGTAGGCTTCCGTGGCGGAGCCAACCCTGGCTTCCATGAGGCGATAGGGGACGTAATGGCTCTGTCCGTCTCCACACCTAAACATCTGCAAACCATTGGCCTGCTGGATTCTATCACCACCGACACGGGTATCATTACTACATTAATACAGTTATTTTTGTTAATTCCTGCTTCATCCATTAATCAAATACTAGGACAACGCCCGTTGAGAAGAACGCATGCCCAATATGATATTGGGCATTTAAATAAATTGAAAACCAAGCAAAGAAATGCACTCAACATTAACCATTGATGCATTATGGGAAGGCTAAACGGCATTGTTTTTCTGCACAGAGAGTGACATCAACTACCTGTTGAAGATGGCTCTAGTATATATATCTTTCCTTCCGTTTGGCTACCTCGTCGACCAATGGAGATGGAGCGTGTTCAGCGGGGACACACCCCCAGAGCGCTACAATTCTGAATGGTGGCACCTCAGGTAGGATTTAATGGTGTGTGTCTGTGTGTGTGTGTGTGTGTGCATTGATTTACGAAAAAACACAAAGAGAGAGAAGAGGTCTCTGCCCGACAGCAACGATTATGTTAACTTATGTTAATAATCTTAAAATCCACGATGTCATTCTCTTATTCCTTTTAAAGGACAAAGTACCAAGGAATCTGCCCACCTATCAATCGCACAGAGGAACACTTTGATCCTGGAGCAAAATTCCACATTCCTTCAAACTACCCGTACATCAGGTAACAAAATACAATAGCATAAAACATTCTTTCAAACAAGCCATACGTACATCAGGTATAACAAATTACAACATAACATTCTTTCAAACAAGCCATACATGTAGCATCCACCTCTGTCCACTACCACTGCAGAATAGTTCAAAAGACAAATTGATACAAAAATATAATTTGTATTTGGGACAGCGGTACAAAACAAAATCAGGGAAAAGCTGTTCTTCTGCCATGCACATCTTTGTAAATTAATTAATGTCATCCCTATTTTAAAAGTGCTATAACCAATCTTGTGCTATTAATAAAGGGTCATAGAAAACCATTAGTTGAGAATAATATAGCATAAATAACTGTTAAACTAAAGTGTAAACCTGAGTCCCTGGGTTAGAGACTACAGGACATGTTCGGACAGACCCACAGCTGCAGGCCCTGCAGAGCACAGACCAAGGGCGCATATATAAAGTAAACTACAGTCTTTATTCAAATAAATAACTTGTGTACTAGGCTTCAAAAGGCAAAGTCATAACCTAGGTAGGTTATTATTTCACCCCACCCAAAAGGGGTTTAAAAAACCTCTTAAACCCCAGGGGGGTCCAGGAGGGAAAAACAAAAATATCGGAGTTGGAACCTGAGACCTTGACCAGCCCCATTTACCCGCTAAGAGCTGTTCATGAGGTGGACAGCCGCTGCCCCCGCCGGCGGGGGATTGGGGGTTAAGGGTCCAAGGTTACAAGGAAGACAGTCCTTGTAGATCTCTGCTTTCTGGTGGCCTGCAGGTTGGAGCTGCTTGGGAGGATGTGAAAAAGATCAGGCGTTACTGACGGTCAAAAATTATTCTCACCTTAAAGCTAACAGAACAGCTGAACTGACCTAGTAGGCCTACTAGCTGGAAATATCACTTAGCACTGCATGCTAGCTTTCACAACCAGGTTTAAGTAGCCAGCCAGGTAATTGCAGGATGGAATTAAGACAGGACACACCTCCCCACAGGCACAATGCAGCTCCAACCTAAATGACAAACAAGCAGAGAGCATAGATAGACAAGACTGGCCAGCTGCTATGACATATTGTGCCCATATTCTCCCCAAAGTTCATATTAAGGAAAGGATTCCATTAATCCATTCACTTTGAAAGAATATATATTCAAAGATTTGCGCCACATTTTTACGATTTTTCAAAAATAGCAGACCTACAAGTTCATAGAGTGGCACCGAGTGCTGCGCTATGAGCTTGTAGATCTGCTATTTTTCAATAGCTAAAGTATAACATCATGCTTGAAACACCAAAAGGGGTTCCTGCCCAAAATGGGTTAAAGGGATATTTCACTTAAAAAAAAACTTTCGGTCATTTGATCGTCTACTCAGGCTTATGTGAACACCTCACACAGTTTTTAAGTTGCTCGATTCAGTATTTAGATATTTGATATTCATTTTAGTTGCCCCGCCCCCTTCCTATACAAACCCATTGTAACTTCAACCTCCATTTTAACCACGATAGATTCATCGAAAACACCCAACTTTTTTTCTGGTGACTGGTACTGCCCTCCTAATACGTGGTTTTTCATTTAATGTTTTCATTTATTTTTAATACTTTGTTTTGATTCTTTATTCTCCTTCAGAGTCGTCCTCCTCCTCATTCTTCTCCAAAACAATTATTTAAAATAAATAAAAACAGTAAATGAAAACTAAAGTAAACATATTTAAGATGACTCGATCGGC
This sequence comes from Protomyctophum parallelum, assembly GCF_964188405.1. Classification (NCBI taxonomy): domain Eukaryota; kingdom Metazoa; phylum Chordata; class Actinopteri; order Myctophiformes; family Myctophidae; genus Protomyctophum; species Protomyctophum parallelum. Next base: position 47,992,036 of record NC_139705.1, on the reverse strand, counting down.
TGTCTGTTTCCCCTGCAGTTATTTTGTCAGCCAAATCCTGCAGTTCCAAATCCATGAGAAACTGTGCCAGGCAGCCAATCACGTCGGTCCCCTGCACACATGTGACATCTACCGTTCCAGAGAGGCAGGAGCCATCTTACAGTAAGTTATAGAGTTATAGAGTTTGATTATTTCACAAACATCATAGAACAGTCATTTCCAACCTGGTGGCGGGCCATGACTATGTTTCAAGAGGGCCCCTAAAGAATTGTCAAAATGTTATGATTATAATTATATTTTAACATAATATATAATATAAAAAAGTGTGTTCCCAACCTTGGAGAACAAGTCAGGTTAGGCATGCGTGAATTCTGTTTGTGTCCGAGCATAGGCATGGTAACGATACTCATAAATAGCATTATAGTTCATTTGATCCAAATCAAGCCATAACACAGTCGACTGACCAACCGAACTGGAATATCGATTTATTTGTATTTATATGCGATTAACTATTAGTTTGAGAGAGATCATTTCAATATTTCCAGGACTGTGCTGAAGTCTGGTTCTTCCAAACCCTGGACTGAAGTTCTCCAGTCAGCTCTGGGAACCAACAAGATGGATGCCGGGGCCCTGATGAGATACTTTGATCCCATCATCGAATGGCTCCAACAGCAGAACCAGAATGAAACCTTGGGGTGGCCCGACATCAACTGGGTGCCACCCGTCCCGGAGGGCTATGTGAAAAGCTGATTTTAAAAACATCTCTCTTCATTCATGTTTGTATTATTATGTTGTGCTCAAATGCATAAACTGCCACACATATAGTCAATCATACATTTTGAATAAAAGTTCATATGAATAATTTGTTTCTCTCCACCTTTTATTATTTGGTTAACTATTCTAACTTTGCAGGATATTAAAGGAATGAGGCAAACATGAAAAATCCATTTTAACATGCTAGACAAGTAAAATGGCAATGAACAAGGGTACTGTAACAGGAATCTGTGATTATTACAGCATAATAAATGTTTATGTTGAACTCTTCCTTATATTTTTATTTTATAAATGTAATTCGCATGTAGACCCTATAGTTTTCAATGTGTCCCTATTTTGAGCCTTTGCCTAGTGAGATATCTGCCTACGGAATGATATAGTGTGGTGAAAAAAACGTCTACGAATAGTATACTTGTATATATGTATATATGTTAAATCTTAATGGAATGGACGGTGATGAGAGGGAGGGAGATAGAAGATCTAACTATGGTGCGATAACAACAACCTCTCACTTAACACCAATAAGACCAAATAAATCATTGTAGACTTTAGGAAGTCCAAAGGTATCCACACCCTCATTTCCATCAAAGGGTCATCTGTCGACATAGTTGATAACTTTAAATTCTTGGGCATACACATCACAGACACATTCACATGGTCACTCATACACATCACAGACACATTCACATGGTCACTCAACACCGAGTACATCCTCAAGAAGGTGCAGCAGCGACTGTACTTTCTGAGGCGCCTTAAAAATGTGTACAAAAGGACTAGTGAACTTTTATCGCTGTATAATTGAAAGTGTCTTAACTGGCTGTATCACAGTGTGGTACGGTAACATGACCGCTCAGGACTGCAACAGGTTGCAGAGGACTCCACAACATCTACACCATTTGTTGTATGAAAAAAGCCCACAACATCATGAAAGACACCAGCCATCCCGCAAATACCCTGTTCAAACCACTCCCTTCCAAAAAACGCTACCAGAGCATCAAATCTCGCACCACCCGTCTCAGTTTCTACCCCCAGGCAGTCAGGCTGCTGAACAGCTGACCTTGAACTGTATTGCACTGTTTTGTCACTTCACTTGCACTTTTTTTCTGCTTTTTGTCTTTTTCTTGCACTATAGATGTTTGTTTATGTCCCATGTATGTAAGATTGAGAGTGCTCTGAGCAAAATAATTCTCATTGTATTTATACTCTGTATCTATACACATGACAAATAAACCTGAACCTGAACCTAGTAGCTACTCTCGGTCAGTCCCATTAGGGAAAAACCAGGGCCACACAATCCGTTACCAGCTCAGTGGCCTTGTGGTTAGAGTGTCCGCCATGAGACTGGGAGGTCGGGGTTCAATACCTGGCCGGGTCATACCAAAGACTCTAAAAATGGGACCCAGTGCCTCCCTGCTTGACACTCAGCATCAAGGGTTGGATTGGGGGTCCCTGCGACATACTAGCGTCATGTCCAGGGGGTGTACTTGTACATCAAGCTGCCTCACGCTACAGAAACAGGAGATAGCCTCCTGCCCTATGGGCCTCATGGCTCGGCAAGGCTACTACACAATCCGTTGCTCCGGAACTACTCTGCCAGGACTGGGAGAGCCAGATTCTGGCACGTGGAAGGACTAGTCTCTGTGGGTTGACTCCTGTCCGGGCCCCTCCTATGTCTCACCAGGTCCAGACCTGTGGTGGATTATAATGGCCACACCTGTGGTGGATTATAATGGCCCTCCTAAAGGCCTCACCGAGGGTTTTTTGGGCTTCATCCTCACAGAGGACACAGGCTGCGGCGCTAACCCATACTGCTCACCCGGGTGCCGTCTACATTCCGGCTGTCACCCGTCTCTCCGGTGGCCACCAGACTATGCCTGGTTGACACATATAGTCTATTACTATGAGTCACTATAAATAGAATAACTATAACTAAAAAAACATCGCATGGATGCACCTGGGACATATCCTCAGTGATGTATATTACACCATAATAAAAGCATCTGTCACATTGGAGCCCTCGTGCGTTTTCTTCATTACTTGCGCAAGCAGAGCGCGCAAGTAATAGTTTCGCCCGGTCCGTATGCACCGTCCTGCAGCCAACCCGCCACTTTTGATGCGTATGCATCAATGATGACGTAAGAAATATGTGGATTAAAGGACCCAATGCCAGAGTGTAATTGGTCTTCGATTGTGACGTAATGACGATATGTTTTAGTGTTGGGAGGATTAAAGGTAATGTTCCTGTGTATACATGTATGTAATCTGGTCCCAGCAAATCAGGCACAATTTGCTGTTTTATTTGCATATACGCATCAAAAGTGGCAGGTTGGCCGTGACGGTTTTTGGCGCAAAGTAACCACAGTATACTGCTAATCAACTTACAAATTACATATATATAGTATATGTATGACTAGCTCTCAATGATGACGTAAGAAATATGTGGATTAAAGGACCCAATGCCAGAGTGTAATTGGTTCTCGATGGTGACGTAATGACGATATGTTTTACTATAATTAGACATTCCTTCAGAGATTTCACAGTTTACAGCGGTCGAAAGTACTTGCGCACTCTGCTTGCACACTAGTTGGCCATTTATGGCCGCTTTACATAGATTGTGCATCAATTCATCCATTCACACACACATTCATATACACTGATGGCGGCAGAAACCCTGCAAGGCACTAGCCAGCACATCAGGAACAATTAGGGGTTCAGTGTCTTGCTCAAGGACACTTCGACACTAATTCTGGGGGAGCCCGCGTTCGAACTGGCAACCTTGTGGTTTCCATCCAGCCACTAACTCCCCGAGCCACCACCGGCCATATTCATTTCAATAGCATTTTACATAAAGCATTATCTAATATGGTACAATCAACAAATTATTCTCTTTCAATCTGCCGAGCTGCTGGAGTTTGGAAGCACTCGTCGTAAGTCACTGAACGGCCCTCCGTTCCACCTGTTTCGAATTTGCACATAATGCAGGAGGCAGCAGTGCGACCCGTTAATAAAAACGAGTGCTTCCAAACTGCAACACTTAGAAAAAGAATCACTTGCAGAGGATGTCTTGACAGAAAGTAGCTCATAACATCTCTACGGTGGATTTTTATGAAAAACAAGCTCGGCAGATTGAAAGAGGATAATTCAAGTTTGTACTACAGCTGCAATGTTGGTGAGTTTAACGTTTAAGACAAGCAGATCGCAAACCAAAAAAGATAAGTGGGGAGTCAATGGAGGGTATGGCAACTCTAGATTCACCCCATTATAAAAAAATCTAGAGTTGCAAATTGCGGCTAGTCCTGTACCTGCATCAGTATTTTTTTAATACTGTAACCAAACTGTATTGAAGACCAAAAGTAAAACTGTTTTTCTTTTAATCTGATTTAAACTCAAACAAAATAATAATAATTCAATTGAACAATAAATTGATTTCAAGAATAGAAATGTAAATGTTCAAACTCAGATCGTTTTAAAGTCCCGCAAAGCAAATTCCTTTAAATGTCTCCAATGAGTAATGTATCAAAAAAGTATTCCCAAAAGTACCGGTAATAAAAAACTTGTACAGCTTCTGTTTTCCAAAATCAAGTATCCATAAAGTCAGCAAATAAAAAGTCAATGCATTGCTCAAAAAGGGGGAAAAAATGATATTCCTCACCCAACCTTCAAGTCACGAGGCCACAGCAGGATCCTTTGTCCAAATTGGTTCAGCGCTGCACTGTCAGACATGTTAGACCAAACTTCCTTTCTTCCACTACACAAAGTTCTCCGGCAGTCACAGTACTCATGAGTGGTTTAACAAGTTCTTATTCTGGTTTAGTATTGGCCTTAAAAGAGTCTCTTTAACAAACCACCTGGAAATGGTATGGCGCCTGGCCGCCTTGTACTTTTATAGCTGTTCCTGATAGCTCATTACATCACTTCCTGGAACTATTGCTAACATGCTTTTTAACCACAGCTCCCCTATAGGTGGAAAGTTTGGTGACCCCCTATGAGCAAACCTTGTCAACAGAGAATTAATTACCATATTCAACGACACAAAACAAAACAAAAAGTCTGTTAAATATTCATCCATATTTTAACCAATATATTCCCGTGTTATCACCCAGTAGGTTTTGTTTAATTTTCTTTCAATACTCATTCCAGAGCAGGAAATATTCACACAAAAGTATTGAACACAAAACCATTGAGTTAGGCCAAAAATTGCCTATGTGACCTAAAAGTCACACTCTTATAAGGGGCGGGAAACAGTATTGGTCAGAATGTATTATGGACCCCTTGAGATGCAGCATCTCATCCTATGCTGTTGTGAATTGAAGTTTGCCTGCTTAGAGTGGTGTGATGCAGTGTTTAGTTAAGAGGAGCGCTTGGCCCCCTGGCCAGCCGGGACGCCTGATGGAGGGGAAAGGAACTGGTTGGAATAACGTGTTCCTTCCACGCGCTACGTCCAACCAGGGAAACTCCCCCCTGTCAGGTGTAAAGGAGCAACTTGGACACTCAAGCATGAAGGAAGCATGAGTTAAGTCCGTTGCTCTCCCTAGGTTGGCGGAGGGTGTGTAGAGCCCAGGATCACATCACAGGATGATTGACACAGGGGTGAAAAATGGGTTACAAAATCGTGGGACAAAAAATATAAATTATAAAAAAAGAGGAGCGCTTGCATGCCGCTTACCCGCACTGGTTCCCTCTGATTGCAAACACTGTGGCAACCCAGGGGAGAATAGGCACAGATTCACAATAAAATAAGAGGCTCAGAGTCAGATTCAACATAAACTTAAATTGTCTTTTATTAAATTGTTCAGGAAAGGGGAAAACAGGGCAAAACGTCAACATAGGGATCCTCCTGTCAGGGGCTTGGGCTTCTATTCACATGCAGTCCTGTGGGAGCAGAGAGAGAGCTAGTGACTAATGTATTCAGTTGGGGGAGAGTTCAGTCGGCTTGTGAGATCTCCCTCATACCACTACCATGCCTCCTCATGGACAGAGTGATTCCTGCTTCCTCACTCCTCCATTAGTCCAAACTGACTCCCCAGACAGCTTGGGCGTCGGCTATTTAAAAGCTTCTGGTGATTGCCTTACTGGCTGCAGGTGCATGCGTCCATGTCCAGGCTCCCATTGGCTGCAATACCTGTGCAGGGTGATATACTCCCTCTATCACCTCCCCCAGCCTCCTTCTGTGGGAAATAGGCCTGGCTGTTTCCCCTGGTTTGCCACAACACATGCATGCGGTCAGGAGTTTCTGCAGATAGTTGGGCCTCATGCTTATGAGTATTAGAATGGTCAGGTTCGTGTGGTCAGCTGTGCTCCTGTTGCCAGTCCTGGCACTGTGCCAGGCTCTGCCAGCCCACTGGCTTCCTGGGTGTTACACCAACACCACGGCGGACGCTGCCAGGTTCCTAGATGACTACAACAGCACTTATGAGCAGGTCTGCTACCACTCCAACTTGGCCTCATGGAATTATAAAACCAACTTGACGGACTTCAACTCTCAACTCCAGGTGAGTACAACAACAGAGATCCACCAGAGATGCAGAGATAGCTTTAGGGTCACAAGACTAAATATACACATGAGGACTGATTACACATTAGATACAGACACAGCTGGGAAAGACAACATGGAACCATGGAAACTAGAACAAGTAACAATACATATAAATACAAGACCTAATTGATTATACAGACATGCTCAATTTGTAGATCAGCTGTATTATCGGTATCGCTGTTCTGAAAGTGGTCATGTGTGTCTGTGGGTTGTGTAAACATTTAACCAATGAAAAGACTAAATGACTACAGTGGATGGAAGCCAGGATATTAGTTCAATTTCCTGAGAAGTTAAAGGTTTTGGACATTATTGTCTTTGTGCAGGTGGAGGCCTCCATGGAGGAACAGGCCTACGACGAGGCCTGGGGAAAGAAGGCCAAGACTGTGTTTCCTCGAGCCTTCCTTCAAACCCTGACTGACCTCCAAGCCAAGAAGCTGATACACAAGATCAGCCTGCTGGGTGCTGCTAACCTGCCAGAGGAAGAGAGACAGCAGGTAACGTATCCATGCTGTTGGGCAGAAACCTCATGTTTTAACTTTGTGTGTTTTTTAATTAATTCATGGCCTATTTGAATCCTGAAAAGTAACAGTTTTGGACATAAGGTTTCCACCCAACAGAGACGATACATACTGTGTTGTTATGTGTGTATGATACAGTAGGCCTACATGTAGCCAGATTTCCAGAATGCCAGATTTCCATAAAATTAAATTTATTATTAGAAATCAGATGTACTGTATAGACTGCAATTAAACAATGATTGCTCCTCTTCTCTGTCTTGCTTTACAGTATAACACAATTCGTAGCAACATGACCAAACTGTATTCAACAGCCAAGGTTTGTCCAAATCCACATGAGTGCTGGAATTCGGAGCCTGGTAGGTTTGTCAAACTATAATGTTCAGAATTCCAATTTAGATACAACACCACAGTCTATAATTGAATATACTGTAGGTGTCCAATGTCAAGTGAAACAGTTGTATTGTCTTTTTTGTCCTAATCTCTATCAACTCTGATCTACTTTGCTGTACATGGTGCTGAAGATGGTGATGCAAAGCATAGACTTAGACTGAAAGTCACACAGACATGTGTTACAATGTTATTTGAATTTTGCACAATTAAAATAACGTATAACTTTGTCTGTTTAGCGTCTGCGTAGTTCTGAGCATTGTGTTCCTCATTGTTAAAGGGACATCTCTTTAATAGAATAAACACCCAGTTGATGAGTATAGAGACTTTGTATGTCTTCACTATTCTGCACTGTAGGTGTGCTGAATCAGTTTTGTCAAGCTTGTGGTCCGAATGCAGCACTGTACTGTACACAAGTGCGTTATAAAATATGAATTATATTACTGTACTGTGTATAGGCTACTGTAGTTTGTGTGTTTGAGGGTGTGATGGATGGGTTTGTTGTCCCTCTCTAGAGTTGACAGACATCATGGCCTCCTCCAGGAGTTACGACAAACTGCTGTATGCGTGGGAGGGTTGGCACAACGCAGCAGGAGTTCCTCTACGGAAGCTTTACCCCACATTTGTGGAGCTCTTCAACAAGGCTGAGGTGGCCGATGGTAGGAACCATTACTATCATCTCTGTTCCTGAAAGTATACCTACATCTTTCTATATGAAAGGTTTTATTCATGCATTTTCCGATATCTTTACGATAGGTAATATCTGCCAGCACATGCTTTTATTTTATTCCTTCCATTTTAAAACTCATTCAGTGCCACCTGGTGGACACCAGTTTTGGTCCTAGTTGCCACCGAAGCCCATTAAAAATAAAAGAAAGAAATTGTAATTCTATTGTGCATGTAATGTGCATATCATCACCTGAACACCAGATTAGAGGAATTTTCGAAATATAAAATGAATATCTTTTTTGAAAAAAGGCGTCCAAAGGCACCAATTGGCACTCTTGGCCACCAGGGGGAGGCATCCAAAGGCGTCATGTGGCATTGAAGGAGTTTAATTGTTTCTGCAGCGGGAATCATTACAAAGAGTCATACATGTTTACCATTGTATCTTGTAAAAGGTTTTGAAGATGCGGGTGATTTCTGGAGATCTAAGTATGAGACGAACACCTTTAAGGAGGACTTGGAGAAGATCTACAAGACCATAGAGCCCCTCTACCAGAACCTGCATGCATATGTCCGCCGCAAACTCTACAATCACTATGGACCCAAATACATCAACCTTAAAGGACCCATCCCTGCCCATCTGTTGGGTACGCACAGCATATAGATGATCGATATGACTTCAAATTAGGCATGTAACGAAACTTATTAAAACTGCTGACAATTTAACGCAAACATGTCTCTTCACTCTTCCTTTAGGGAACATGTGGGCGCAGAAGTGGAGAAATATCTATGGCCTGATGGTCCCCTATCCTGGCAAAGCCCATATAGATGCGACTGAGGCCATGGTCAAAAAGGTAAGAGACCATGGATGTGACTGAGGCCATGGTCAAAAAGGTAAGAGACCATGGATGTGACTGAGGCCATGGTCAAAAAGGTAAGAGACCTGCATAGATGTAACTGAGGCCATGGTCAAAAAAGTAAGAGACCATGGATTGTATTTGTGCCGAGGCAACAGACTGGAAGATTACTCCCATCAGAACTATAATGCCACACACATGTTCTGTGTTACTCCATCAGAACTATAATGCCACACACATGTTCTGTGTTACTCCATCAGAACTATAATGCCACACGACACATGTTCTGTGTTGCTCCATCACAACTATAATGCCACACACATGTTCTGTGTTGCTCCATCAGAACTATAATGCCACACACATGTTGTGTTACTCCATCAGAACTATAATGTCACACATGTTCCGCGTTGCGGAGGAGTTCTACACCTCGTTGGGTCTCATGGAGATGCCTCCAGAGTTCTGGAAGGAGTCCATGCTGGAGAAACCCACCGACGGAAGACGGGTGGAGTGTCACGCCAACGCCTGGGACTTCTACAACCGCAAAGACTTCAGGTTAGCACGGCTGGACATCCTTTAGTTTAAACCACCTTCAACCTGGCGGCCCAATTCTTTACGCATTTTGAGCTTGTTCTTGTAGAGAATGTTTGAGATGTTCTATTTTCTATTTTCTGTGCTGATATTATTATTCTTTTTTTTTAGCCTTGAGCCTTGAGCATTTAGCAAGTCTGCTTGCTCAGGGGATAAATTAAATCTTGACCATCAGGTTAAAAGTTATGTCACATATACTGTAGGTGAGACAAGACCTTTGACACAATCGTCAAAAGTTGTACATACCATACAGATTGGTCAAAATTAAATTGTATTCATTTTACCAAATGGGTGTTAATTTACGAAAACATACAAAAAGTTAAAATATCGTAGTTAATCCAACATGCAATTTTCTACCAGACCTAAAAGCTCACAAGCAGATCTACAGTACAAGCAAAGCTTGTAGATATCTGCTATAAATGTAAAATCAATGTATAAATTGTAATTTGTACTTTTGAATACTTGAGTAGGCTATATTTTAAAAGCCAAGAGGTGGAGTACATTAACTACAATTTACAATTTACAATTTAGGCATTTAGCAGACGCTCTTAATCCAGAGCGACTTACATTTAGGCAAGAACAAAAGCATGGGAATACATCACATAAAAGCATTTATCATGAAACATGCGTAAGCTAAGAAGGTAACAGTGGAATATCTATATGATGAAACTATACATACACTATACATAATAAACTATACATATTCACTACTATGCTATACATATGTACTATGGCGTGCTATGACTATATACAATACAATTATAGTGCTGTCTACATAACATGCTATAAGTCTAAGTCAAATGCTATCTAAGCCAACAGAAATTCTATCTAAGTTCTAACACATAAGTTCAATGTTGATCTGAGCACACTTTCACTTTATAGTTTAGTCACATTTGACTTTGAGTATCTATACGTTTGTAGTACTGGGGTTCAGCACTTTGTCCACCACTGGTTATGCTTGTTTTTGTGTGTAGGATCAAGCAGTGTACCGAGGTGACCATGGAGGATCTGTACACTGTGCATCATGAGATGGGACATGTTGAATACTACCTGCACTACAAGAACCTGCCTGTAGGCTTCCGTAACGGAGCCAACCCTGGCTTCCATGAGGCTATAGGGGACATAATGGCTCTGTCCGTCTCCACACCTAAACATCTGCACACCATTGGGCTGCTGGATTCTATCACCACCGACACGGGTATCATTACTACATTAATACAGTTATTTATGTTAATTCCTGCTTCATCCATTAAACAAATACTAGGACAACGCCTGTTGAGAAGAACGCATGCCCAATATGATAATAAATCAAATAAATTGAAAACCAAGCAAAGAAATGCACTCAACATTAACCATTGATGCATTATGGGAAGGCTAAACGGCATTGTTTTTCTGCACAGAGAGTGACATCAACTACCTGTTGAAGATGGCTCTAGACAAAATATCTTTCCTCCCGTTTGGCTACCTCGTCGACCAATGGAGATGGAGCGTGTTCAGCGGGGACACTCCCCCAGAGCGCTACAACTCTGAATGGTGGCACCTCAGGTAGGATTTCAAATAAATGGGGTGTGTGTGTGTGTGTGTGTGTGTGTGTGTGTGTGTGCAGGGATCTGGGGATCCTTGGCACAAAACATTTTCAGATAGGGGTCAATTTGTGGCCAAATACTACATATCTTTGAAATTAAAGAGTTTGAGAACCACTGCATTATATATTATATCAATATTATGTCATACAGTATAACGTCACAGACTGACTGAGAACAGGAATGAGGCGATCAAAAGCTGCTATGGCTCCAAGCTTGCGGATCTGCTACTTTTAATACTTTTGTGTGATCATGATCAAAGTAGGCCAGGGCATTGATTTACGAAAAAACACAAAATGTTAGAATATGGAGAGAAGAGGTATCTGCCCGACAGCAACGATTATGTTAACTTCAAAATAAATCACCACACAAACTGTATTGATTGATTGATTGAAATCTTTATTAACAGTTTGTAGAATTTACAGTACATTTTAAGCACAAACTCAATACAAAGACTGTCAACTGTGAGTGGACGACCCAATTAAGCATTACACTTGTTTACAACAGGGTCCACATTGTTCAATTCATCAAAACATTTAAAGACATACAAACATTTAGAGACATACAAATAGACATTTCTCTGTAGGTAAAGAACAGAACAGGAATTCATCATATGGGAAGCAAAAAAGGGAAAAGATACTATATACAGTGAGGGAAAATGGGGTGGGGGGGTGGGGGGGATTCAGATTTTACAGAGGCCAGTTTCGAATTGCAGCCATCCGTAGGTGCCCTTTGAGAGCGGTTTTGAAGGAGTCAAGGGATTCACATGTCTTAATGACTGTTGGTAGGGCGTTCCACATTTTGGTGGCATAGGAGCGAAAAGAATTTAGTCCCTTGTTTGTGCCGAATCTGGGTTGTACATGGTTTGTTGCACTCCCTCTGGTGTTGTGGGTGTGGACTTCGTTTACATTAAGGAAGTATTTAGACAGGTACATGGGTATCTTGGTGGTGTATCGAATCTTGTGGACCAGACCCATTGCAAGATGCTGTACTCTGTCGTCGACCCTAAGCCATCCCAGCCTGTCAAAGTGGGCATGGGTGAGGTGGGTTCGGGGGGTGAGGCCAAGTAGGAGCCTGACCAGTTTGTTTTGAGAGGTCTGGAGCCTTGTTTTAAGGGCCTTTGAGGTGCTGTGGTACCAAGAGGTGGATGCATAGTCAAAGAAACCTTGTACGAGGGCTCCTGTTAAGGTCTTCAAGGTGTTTTTGCTGACCAGTGAGGAGATCCTGTAAAGGAATCTTGTTCTTTGATTGACTTTTTTGATTACGTTGGTGGCCATTTTATCACCGGAAAGATTGGCCTCCAGGATGGAACCTAGGTAGGTAATTTCATCTTTTCGTGTGATAATATTGTCACCCACTCTAACCAAGAAGCCATCTGCCTTGCTGAGTTTACTATTTGATCCGAAGAGGATGGATTCAGTTTTTCCCAGGTGTAAGGATAGTTTGTTATCAGCGAGCCAGGTGCAGATTCTACCGAGTTCAGAGCTGAGGGTCTTTTCAACCTGCAGTTTGTTCCTGTCCGAGACCAGCAGTGCTGAGTCATCTGCGAACAGGAACAAGTTGCAGTCACAAGCTGAAGTCATGTCGTTAACATAAATTAGGAACAGTAAAGGCCCTAGTATGCTTCCTTGTGGGACGCCACAGCTCACTGGGAGGGGAGGGGACAGTGTTCCGTTCACCTCCACCATCTGTTCTCTCCCCTCCAGGTAGGATTGCATCCAGCTCACTGATGTGCTATCAAAACCAATAGCTTTAAGCTTGTTAACCAGTATGGAGTGGTTCACGGTGTCAAAAGCCTTTTGGAGGTCCAGCATGACCATGCCGCAGTATTTTCCAGCATCCACCTCGTGTTTGATGTGGTCGCTCAAATAGAGGAGGCATGTGTCAGTGGAGTGGGATGTTCTGAAACCAGATTGTATTGTCCCATATGGACAGAAATCATAAAATCCACACTGATGTCATTCTCCTATTCCTTTTAAAGGACAAAGTACCAAGGAATCTGCCCACCCATCAACCGCACAGAGGAGCACTTTGATCCTGGAGCAAAATTCCACATTCCTTCAAACTCACCGTACATCAGGTAACAAAATACAATAACATATAACATTCTTTCAAGCCATTCTTTTAAGCCATACTCCATACTGTATGTACATCATCATTACAACATAACATTCTTTGAAACAAGCCATACATACTGTAGCATCTGTCCGCCACCACTGCAGAATAGTTTACAAGACAAATTGATCAGCAGTACAAAACAAAATCAGGGAAAAGCTGTTCTTCTGCCATGCACATCTTTGTTAATTAATTAATGTCATCCCTATTGCTAAAAGTGCTATAACCAATCTTGTGCTATTAATAAAGGTCCATAGAAAACCATTAGTTGAACTTGAGAATAATACAATACAACTGTGGAATCTGATGGAGTCCCTGGGTTAGAGACTACAGGAAATGTTCGGACAGACCCACAGCTGCAGGCCCTGCATGGGTGAACTCAAATGCAGAGCACAGACCAAGGGCGCATATATAAAGTAAACTACAGTCTTTATTCAAATAAATAACTTGTGTACTAGGCTTCAAAAGGCAAAGTCATAACCTAGGTAGGTTATTATTTCACCCCACCCAAAAGGGGTTTAAAAAACCTCTTAAACCCCAGGGGGGTCCAGGAGGGAAAAACAAAAATATCGGAGTTGGAACCTGAGACCTTGACCAGCCCCATTTACCCGCTGAGAGCTGTTCATGAGGTGGACAGCCGCTGCCCCCGCCGGCGGGGGATTGGGGCTTAAGGGGTTTTAAGCAAGGGTCCAAGGTTACAAGGAAGACAGTCCTTGTAGATCTCTGCTTTCTGGTGGCCTGCAGGTTGGAGCTGCTTGGGAGGATGTGGAAGAGATCAGGCGTTACTGAAGGTCAAAAAAAATTCTGACCTTAAAGCTATAACAGAACAGCTGAACTGACCTAGTACTTGCTGGAAATATCACTTAGCACTGCATGCTTTCACAACCAGGTTTAAGTAGCCAGGTAATTGCACAATGGAATTAAGACAGGACACACCTCCCCACAGGCACAATGCAGCTCCAACCTAAATGACAAACAAGCAGAGAGCATAGATAGACAAGACTGGCCAGCTGCTACGACATATTGTGCCCATATTCTCCCCAAAGTTCATATTAAGGAAAGGATTCCATTAAAGGGATATTTCACTTTCAAAAAAACTTTTGGTCATTTGATCGTCTACTCAGGCTTATGTGAACACCCCACAAAGTTTTTAAGTTGCTCGATTCAGTATTTAGATATTTGATATTCATTTTAGCTGCCCCGCCCCCTTCCTATTACAAACCCATTGTAACTTCAACCTCTATTTTAACCACGATAGATTCATCAAAAAAATATTTTTTCTGGTGACTGGTACTGCCCTCCTAATACGTGGTTTTTCATTTAATGTTTTCATTTATTTTTAATACTTTGTTTTGATTCTTTAGTCTCCTTCAGAGTCGTCCTCCTCATTCTTCTCCAAAACAATTATTAAAAATAAATAAACAGCAAATGAAAACTAAAGTAAACATATTTGAGATGACTCGATCGGCTGTCTGTTTCCCCTGCAGTTATTTTGTCAGCCATATCCTGCAGTTCCAAATCCATGAGAAACTGTGCCAGGCAGCCAATCACGTCGGTCCCCTGCACACATGTGACATCTACCGTTCCAGAGAGGCAGGAGCCATCTTACAGTAAGTTAGAGTTATAGGGCTGGATTTTGAAGATGCGTTTTACAATGGGGTAATACATAAATTGCCCTCGCTCTGCGCACATTCGTATTATGAAAGGCATATCGGCCCGTGTTGAACGCACACACATGGCATACGGCGTTCCTGAATATTTTAGCATTGTGGGAGTGTCTATATGTTAATTATTTTTGCTTTGCACAATTTGCTATTAAGCCCCTTGACCTAAAAACACTCAGCGCATAACGATTAGACGTGGGTCTGACCACCTCATAAACGCAAAAAGCACTGTTTGATTGTACACTTGAGCGGCTCTGGGAGGCTGCTAGTGTTGCCATGTCTGTTTATTATAAGCGGCTTCTTTTTCTGTAAAGTTGCTTGTAAATATTGGTAGTTGTACTATTTGTGGTTGCTTTTCTTGTTTCTAAAGTGGTTATTTGGGCTTTTCTCCTAATGTTGTTTAAACCAGTGATCCTCACACAGCACATTCCCATGTCAAGGATCCCCAGATGAATGCATTTGCATTGCGGCTAATCCAAAAATTAAATTAAAATTTTCCAAGATTACTTTTGAAAATAGCAGATCTATACCAGCTCACAATGCATCACATTCATTCATTAAAACTATGAACTCTGACTGCAGGGGGATATATATATTATGATCATTATAACAATGTGCAAGAACATATTTAAAAAGAAGGAAGAACTTTATATTTGTGGACAATCAAAATGTTTTTTTATTTTAATGTGGTGTCATTAAAATTAATCTGGATATGGCAGATCTAGAAAATAAAAACATGGCACTTCATTTAAAATAGGTTACAGACCCCTGTTATATGCGCTTATTTTTATAGACTTATTTACTTGTTTCTATGAGACATGGTAACAGCCTCTTTTGTATAATGTTGAGATTAGAAACGGCCATAATTCTTTCATTTCTCAACCTTAAAAATAAATAAAAACATCTCCATAATCCGTGGGAAGTTTGCTTTCATAAGAGCGAAGACCATATACCATCGGGGCCACAGGCACAGCATTAAAGGTATATTCAGTGATTTCACTCAAAAAACCATTTTTTTCGTTTTTGGCTGTGGGACCCAGCCTTTCGTCCAATCAGGATAGAGAGTCAAAAACGAAACCTACGGTTTTTTGACCCCCAGGGGTTAACTGGGGACAGGGAGGAACTCCTTATATGGCCAGCACACTCTATAGTAGGGAGGATTATCACAACAAAACAAAAAAATAAGTGATATTTGAATTAAGTGAAATCACTGAATATACCTTTAAGCAGCAGCATTCAACTCATTCCTTCATCATGACTTGAATGAAATAAAATATAATAAATGTTATTTTACTGGTGTTTTTCAATAGAAACAAATTATTTTGAGGCATAAAGGTGACAGCATGCAGTGCAATAGGAATAATTAACCCAAATGTGACAAAGTCATGTCATGTCTTCTATGGTGCCAGCCTGAAGAAATGTAATACCACGATCCCCAAAGTGCGCATTCCGTATGTGACATCAGCTGACTGGTAAAGAGAATAGTACGGACATGTTGATTGGGTACGTCTCAAACACGCCTTAAACACACCCATGACTAATTCAAGGCCGTTTTGCGCAATCCACGGGGTGTCGAAAGCGCTTCTTAACATGCCCAAAATCATAGAACAGTCATTTCCAACCTGGTGGCGGGCCATGACTATTTTTCAAGAGAGCTAGCAGTGGCCGAACGGTTTGCGGAGCGGTCTTGATATCGGAAGGTCGCTAGTTTGTATCCCCGGACCGGCACGTTAAAATTACCACCGCTGAAGTGCCCTTGGACAAGGCATTGAACCCCTACCATGAAATTTCTATGAGCAGGGCCTGGCTGTAAACAAGTTCTTGAGCTTAGTCCAGTTACCCTGGGTAAACATGGTACCTTTCCTTTTTCCCCTAAAGAATTGTCAAAATGTTATGATTATAATTATATTTTAATATAATATAGAAAAGTGTGTTCCCAACCTTGGAGAACAAGTCAGGTTAGGCATGTGTGAATTCTGTTTGTGTCCGAGCATAGGCATGGTAACGATACTGATAAAGCGTTATAGTTAATTTGATCCAAATCAAGCCAGTCGACCAACACAGTCGACTGACCAACCGAACTGGAATATCGATTTATTTATATTTATATGCGATTAACTATTAGTTTGAGAGTGATCATTTCAATATTTCCAGGACTGTGCTGAAGTCTGGTTCTTCCAAACCCTGGACTGAAGTTCTCCAGTCAGCTCTGGGAACCAACAAGATGGATGCCGGGTCCCTGATGAGATACTTTTATCCCATCATCAAATGGCTCCAACAGCAGAATGAAAACAAGAATGAAACCTTGGGGTGGCCAGACATCAACTGGGTGCCACCCGTCCCGGAGGGCTATGTGAAAAGATGATTTTAAAACATCTCTCTTCATTCATGTTTGTATTATTATGTTGTGCTCAAATGCATAAACTGCCACACATATAGTCAATCATACATTTTGAATAAAAGTTGAATTATTCGTAAAGAAGTTTCTCTCCACCTTTTATTTGGGTAACTATTCTAACTTTGCAGGATATTAAAGGAATGAGGCATACATGAGATCTATTTTAACATGCTATAGACAAGGGTACTCCGTACTGTAACAGGAATCTGATTATTACAGTATAATATAAATGTTTATGTTGAACTATGTTGAATTTTTATTTTATAAATGTAATTTGCATGTAGAGTAGTCCCCAGTACCAATTTGTATCGTATTTTATATTGTTGATATTGTTGATTTGTCACCTTTACAATGATGTATCCTATAACTTTTAAGGATGCAATCGTGGAATGAGCAACACGGCTAAACATGTGAGTAGCGTGGCGCCTCCAAAGTTTTGCCAAAATCCTGCATTATGCTTCTGTTGCTAACATTTCACTCTTGTTTTAAGTGACCATGGTAAGATTTCACTGTCATTTTAAGTGACCTGCCAGCGCACACCTGGCTGGTGTGTGTGTCAGACACATGGTGTGAGACTGGCATCTGCATGGGTCCAATTGGTATTATTGAAGGGGAGAAATAATCAACCCAAGTTACGTTTCCCAACATTTATGAAATTGCCGCCAATACCACGTAAAGCTGTATCCTTAAAGGACCACTTCAACCGATTTTCATATTATTGGTCCTCACT
The DNA here is from genome assembly GCF_964188405.1 of Protomyctophum parallelum. NCBI lineage: Eukaryota > Metazoa > Chordata > Actinopteri > Myctophiformes > Myctophidae > Protomyctophum > Protomyctophum parallelum. The sequence continues at coordinate 47,974,241 of NC_139705.1, read as the reverse complement.
ATTGCTCATTATGAGATGGCACCATTTCTGTCTCCTCCAGGGGAGGCATACTTGGGTTAGACATATCATTGGTTTGACTGGATTAAGGTTGGTGAGGGGTGCGTTAAAACGACCGGATTAAGGTTGGTGAGGGGTGCGTTAAAACGACCGGATTAAGGTTGGTGAGGGGTGCGTTAGGACGACCGGATTAAGGTTAGGTTTAGGTGTGCTGCCCCGTGGGAGAAGGCTAGCCCAAGATTTAGACTCTCGTAGAGTGTTTTTCGAGTCTAAGCGACAGGCAGCACTGCTTATTTTTGGCACCCACACCCACAGCTGAGCTATGTATTTTCTAGTATGTTCTTATCAAGCCATGGATGGGTTTATTGCTGACGTTGTTGTTGTTGTCACCCATACTTTGAACACAGACTATTCTCAGTTACAGTACCAGTGTTACCACTAATTAAATGATTAAAAAAACGCTCTAAAACCGGACCAAATTACTCTAGAACCCGTGAAAAATAGAACCACGCGCACGGTCTGGGCCACTCGAGAATTGTCCATTGTAGGTTGTGCCAGAGATACGTCACGGGGCGAGGCAAAGGGCTGTGTAACCACCGCGGACATGCGGACAAATAGAGCACTTGCGTAAAATAATTATTCACACGCGGAGCTTATACGCAAAACCTGCACACCGCACCCGCGCTCGGTGCGAGCACTCGAGCCAATTAGCCCTTCACTAAGTCCCTCCCCAACACATTCTTGTCCAATATATATATATATATGTGGATTAAAGCTCCCTCTTTGTTAGAACAGGCTTCCGCTCCCGTTTCTTCTTCTTGTCTTCCTTGTGGAAAATCCTTCCATCAGCCTGCTTCCCCCACCTCACTTTGATTTCTGCTGGCGCCTCCTGGTGGTCCTTCATGTTCTGTTTCAACTGAGACACACAAAGTAGAATGAATAGTCCCCACATAGTCAGACACTCCACACCTCTGCCTATGCTCTCTGCCTGAAGCAGAGTGTAGGTGGAGCTGTGGACAGGCTGGCTATTCGAGGCTAGTGTGTCCGAATTGTTTGAGACCTTTTTAATAAACATAATGAATGAATTAAAAGAGCTCTTCATCCATCTTCAAAATGATCTTCACATAATTGGTCTTCACTAATGTTCATTACAAGGTGGAACCATTTCAGTCTACTCACTGTGTGAGAGTAAACAGAAATGGTTTGTTATGAACATTAGTGGTGAAGTGCTCCTTTAATTAATAATACATTTTTATTATACCTGCTCCAAGATGGCGTCCGATACTTCGGGGTCGTTCACATCCAGGGAGGAGTTTATGGTCAGTTTCACTCTCAACACTACAGATTTGAAAAGAAACATCAGTAGTATAGATTTAGATATTTAGAGTTCAGAACTTCAGATACTAATCGATATTCTTCACAGTATAATGAAGTGAAAGTGCTTTGTATCTTTTCTCTTGGCCAAAACGGACGGATACAAATAAATTCTAATCCACAGTTTATTTTAGTTTAGTTTAGTTCGATCATCATCAACAGTATAACAAATCGTTACAATTTCACATTGCATCAAACATTTCTGGTTGGTTGATCGAAACGAAATAAGACACAAAACACTAAAATATACTGGCACTGGCGGATTCTCTCACCAATTTGCTTACTATGTGGGTCAAATAAAAATAATGCGTTTGTTACTGCCTGGCTGTTTCTCTGGGGTGGAGTAGGTGGCCGGGAATAGGCCAAAATAACTGCATTAAATTAAAAACACACAACAAATTTACAAAACCGCCAAAGTTTGTGCATGTGCTTCGAGCTTCAGTGCTATGGGGCCCTCAGATGTGGTGGTAATCCAGCACGAGCGAGCGAGAGAGAGAGAGAGAGAGAGAGAGAGAGAGAGAGATGGTTCAAGATACTTTTTGTATTAATTTTACCTTCACAGTTACAGATAACACCAACATCTTCACTGTGATCACAATTGTGGGCTGCCAACCCATTGTGTGTGCACCGTGCAAGCTCTGATTCGATGCCTGTGCAGCCGACGTCGTCCAACCAGATCGCCCCACTGCCTGGTCCAAAACGTGCTCTGGATGACAGCGCCTTACATCCTAACTGTCTACACACCACCCGGGCATCGTTCATGTCCCAGTTATCATTACACACCGTCCCCCACGCTCCGCGGAAGTAGATCTCCACTCTGCCAGAGGAGATGTTCCCTCCATTTACCAGTCGAATGTCTCCCTCTGGGGTTGGCTTGGCAGCAGTCAGACCTTCAACAAAACAAACTTTGTATAATATTATAGGATGGAAGTGATTAAGAGAACAACTAGGCACACGTCTGACGTGTCTGAGGGCTAAGGCACATGTGTGACAGCGTGGGTGATTAGATTTAATGACATGATGTCAAACATGATGTCATGGGCCGCTATATGCTCTCATCAGAAATATGAAAAACTGTCACACCTTAAAAACTTGACGGTAAAAAGGGTGACATTAATTTGTCAGGGCTCCTCCGATTTGCAGTTTGCAACTGTAAACTTCTATAAGAAAAACATCATCACAAAATAAAAAGCAAAATATTTAAAATAAAAGATACCTTACAAGGCTTTGGTATTTTGTCCCGTTTCGATGGTACAAACGGAACAGGCTTGACAAGCCCAAAGCTTATTGATATTATGTCTCAATAGATTGTGATAGTTTATAATGGGTTCAGGTTTCGAGCTCCATCCCTAATCAATAACACGTTACCGATTTAATAAAGACACAATATTGCCAACCTACCTAAGATTTCCAGTGTTTTATTAACAATTATTCTATGTATTACTTTGTCAATTCACCAAAAATATTTTGATATCAGGGAATTGACACAATAGAATTCTAAATGATTTTTGTATATGAATCAATTGGTTTGATTAACTGTTGCGGCCCTATTGTCTGCACATCTGAAAATGTCCTTTTTAATTCAGTGAGGTCACACAGACAAGGGTAACAACACTAACACCAGGACAGCAGATATACTGTATGGTTTGGTTCATATGTATGATAGAACAGAACAAACCACCAAGCAGACAGTCATATTCAAGTATCGAAATATCAGTCACATTAACAGTCATATTAACAGTCATAAATAAGACAATACAAGCAGAACTTACCTGTTATGGTCACAATACACAACAGAGCTTGTGTCTTCATTATATAGTACTCCTCTGCACTGTAGACAGGACTATAGCATTACACTTTAGTGCCCTGTATTCATTTGGGTAACACACTTTTCATACTTAGTCATTTGTTTGACAGCCTGCACTTTCATACAAAACATTCAAAGTGCTGCAGGCTCACGAGTCAAAAGACTTTACGAGACTTTAGTCAAAGTCAAAGTCTCTGTACTCAGTAAGGATGTCCAATATTTACCACATAGATTTACAAAAAAAAGGAGTGCTGCCCACAGAGGAGTGCAGAGGGGGGATCAGTTAGGGGTTAACAACACTTGCGTGTCTAAGCGGTCAACCTCACCCATTTATAAGTCAATTATCTTTGCTCATGATTTCATGAAGCTCTCAGAAGGTTCTCCTTCCATGACTTTTACTGAATATTCAAGCCAAATGATCCCCTTTTTTTCATCTGAAACATTTTCTAAATATGAAATTAGGCAACATTATACCATTCCTGACATAATTTCAGCCCTTATCACCCCAGGCAGGAGGTTTTCAGTTCACACCTCCAGAACAGATGGAGATTCATTCAAGATACCGAAAGGGTTGCGTAAAGACCCGCTCACACCTGCCTCCGATTGGCCTATATACTTCTGTGACGCATGCGGAACTGCTTCGCCTCTTGTCATGTCACATCTGCGAGCATGGAAATGGTGCTGGTGTTACAGTATCAGTAAATGGTAACGGCCACTCGCGACTCTGGGGGACGAGGATCTACTATAGAGGGGGTGCGCATGCATAAAGTGAGTGGCAGATCAAGTGGCAAATCGAGTGGCAAAGTGAGTTTAACATCATTTAACGTCATTTAATGCAATTAGATATAGGACTTTCTGTTTGATGTATGGGCTGTCAAGGCCAGAAAGTATTTTTTTGCCACTCAGAAAGTGTTCCCGCATAACTTCCGGGTATGATGATAATGTCACGTGCATACCCTCTATTCTGTCCGTATCGGGTTGCAACCATAGACTGTAAAAGGTTGCAACTCGAACGTTGGCTGAGTCGGCTCTAACAAACTTCTGTGCCCCTCCGTCGTGGTCTGAAACTATACTTTATCTGCCAAAAAAAAGTAGTCCACATCCACAACAATACATGTCACAACAATACATGTACAACAGAGCTTGTGTCTCCATACTCCTCTCTATACTCTGTCTTTTCTTCATGCATGACTTGGCATGAAGCTGTATTTATTTAGACCATTCATTGGAGTGCCTATTTTGGTTAATATACCATACCTTTCATACAATACATTCAAATTGCTGCAGGCCCGCAAGTCACGTCTGAATGCAAAGTGATTTTCATTAGGTCCACTTGACCTCTAGCAGTGGTGGGAAAGTACAGTGATGTTTTATTTCAGTAAAAGTAGCAATACCACAAATGAGTTGAGGTTTAAGTGGTTAAATGTCTATTAACATTAATCCAATTAAACACAACATGATCTATGAAGCTATATGAAAAAGTTGACTGAGCATCACAATTGTATGTAACTAGAAGTTCGCCGCCCTTCGGACGGTTCACCTATAGTGGCCCGCGTGCTTCATCTCTCTCTCAGCTAAGGGGTCTTTGGGCTGAACATGGTTGAAGAGCCCTGGTATAGAGGGGAAAAAGAAGGTGACCAAGTATAGGCCCCAGTCAATGATGTAGTAGGATAGGGTTTACTTTAAAGCCAAATTGTAAAACCGAAATTTCTGCCTGCTCCGTAGGTAAACCCAAGTCCGGAAAAATACACGGGATGCAACCCGGACCCAGCTCGGTCATGGATCAATCCACAACTCCGGGGCTGGGTTGGTGGGTTGGAACCGCTACCTTATGTCTCGGGTCTCGGGGCTCCAACAGTGAAATGACTGTACTGCTCGGGGTCGGAACTCACCGAAACAGTGGTAAAATAGGAGTATGAATGGGCCCTAACAGTCTGGTGAAATTGGTGACCTGACCACCGGCGTAGCTAGGGTCCATTGGGCCACGCGGGCCATGGCCCAGTCAGTTTAGAGCTGGCCCAGTCTAACTTTGAAGAGAGGGGGCGAAAAAACAAGAAAAGATAGCCTACTTTGGCAGCCCTTGTGCATGCAAATTTGCAAACCACAGCATGCAAGCCGCCTTTGTTTTAAATGATCCCCCAAACCGTTCACACTTCACACCTATCGGCCGGGGATGCGCAAATATGTGGCCTAAATACTGCCGCGTTGAACACTGCTAACAAACAAACAAACCATAATGATTTACATATTTCGACAGGTAACACATTTCACCGTAACACAGACATGCAGGACAGATTGGAATTCAGCTTGAAGTGTTTATCTAGGGTTCTGTTTTTTTCCCCTTCCTCTTCAGACTAAAAGGAAGCAAATCAGAAAAAAATAAGATTTACACGCGGGTCCATGAAATGAAAATGTCTGGGAACCACGTCCACTGGTGTAGTGGCTCTCATGATTGTAAGTTCATCGTCAAGGTCATTGTCAGCTCATATTTCAGCTTGGGGAAATGGATGTAAAGCAGAGGGGGCGTAGCTTCGCTTTCCGGGCCATATAGGAACACTAACTTCATTTGGTTAGAATCCTGCCTAGAAGACACATCCAGCCTATTAGATGTTTGTTTATAACCAAATTTGTCTCATGCTCTCATTTGGCTGAGTTAAATTTTAGTTTGAAGTGTGTTGAGGTCACAGTTCTTGTGAAGACAAGGATCAGATCCGAAGGATCAAGAATTTGTTGGCTATATAGCCTACACTGTCAGAATGGTTGAGTGTGACACACACACACACACACACACAGCATGTGGTCCTTGACCATGCATTTAGTAATATAGGATTTGTTAAAAATGTCATCCCACTAGTTGAGAAGCAGTGAACTGAATGACCCAGTGGCTGTGTTCATTTACAAGTTTGGAGGTCAAAGAAAAATGTGGCCAAACTTGAGGAAATTCTTTGCTCAATAGTGAGCCATAAGAGGCTGGACAGCATATTTACAATACTCGTTCTTATAGAACAGCCCAGAACAAGTCTGGCTGCCCTATTTTGTGCAACCTGTAATTTAGCTAGATTAATTTTAATGAATTATAATGAATTGCATTTTATATCGCTTTTCCAAGTGCTCAAAGCGCCTTACAATGGTTCATTCATTCATAAATTGGGAGGTGAAGCGACGAACAGTCGACGCCAGCGTCCTCACTTCCCACATTCACACACCAATGGTGGCGAGCTCACACCGACCGACTCATTGGAGGCAATGTAGGGTTCAGTCAGTGTCTTGCCCAAGGACACTTCGACATGTAGACAGGAGGAGCCGGGACTCGAACCGCCGACCCAGAGATCATTGGACGACCTACTCTACCTCCTGAGCCACAGCCGCCCATTTTAGACATAGATGACCATATACAGTTGAACAATAATCCAAGTGACACAAAACTAATGATTTACAAACTGATGTCAGAATGAACATAAGATTGACACTTTCTTGTGACTGCAATACCTCTGCCCATTTTGCTGTCTATTGTATGGAGTAAGAATCTCAAGAGGGGTAAGTTCACCAGAATGTCTGGATGAGTCATTATTATTAGGAAATTATTAGTAGTCAATGGACCATTGGTTGAGAAACAGTGGGATGTACAGTATACACACAGGGATGCATAGCAAGTGTTACAAAAGCATTAATCTTATAGCCCATATCCCCACCCAACACAACATTGGTCCCCAGGTTGATTCTAAGTCAGGGTGGTGGTCCCTGGTTCACATTCTGTAGATTACATGTTTTACTTTGATGCGTTATATTTTCTTTTGTGTGTTTGTTGTATTGTTTATTTCCGTTTTTTGTGCAGTCTGTGTTTATATTTATTTATTGCACAGCACAGCTGCCCCCCTTTGCCAACTTGTAGACTTTTGTACTGTTCTTTATGAACTTTAATCTGTTTAAATCAATGACCTATTCCTACAGGAAAGGATTCCAAATAAGCCTGCTGGCTTCTTGCATTGTATTTTTGTTCTTTGATATGTTATTGTCTATTTTTTTGTACTACGTGCTAAATAAATAAACCTAAACCTAAACAATCAGTTGAAAACCCCTGGTCTATATGAAGACAGAGAGAAATCTATCGACTCTAAATCTAATATTTTCTCTGAAAGTCTTTGTGTTTAGATCTTAGATGTTCTGCTCATGCCCTTGAACCTCGCCTGAGTGTATAATATAATAGTATTGTTTATAATAATCTACCTGAACACAAGCTCAATATAAAGTTGAACCATTTTGTTTGCATCTCATGTTTGAGCTGTACACAAGGAAACGAAGTGGAACCTGGAACCTCAGCAGAGTGCCTGCAGCAGATTCCTGCAAAGCCCTTTGTTATCGGCCCCATCAACACACCCACACACACCCACATACCACACACACAACTGGGATGAACCTCCCATGTCACGTGATTTCAGAGAAAATGCAACCAAACTAAACTCGTCTGTCAGGCAGTCAAGTCAGTCGTACTAAAATGGCGCAGCAGGGAGTTCAACTGAATCATGAACAGTTCTGCTGTTCCATCTGTCTGGATCTACTGAATGCTCCAGTGACTGTTCCCTGTGGACACAGCTACTGCAGGACGTGTATCGGGGGATACTGGAACCAGGACGATCAGAGAGGGAGGTTCAGCTGTCCACAATGCAGACAAACCTTCAACCCAAGACCTGTTCTGAAGAAAAACACCATGTTGGCCGAGGTGGTGGAGAGCCTGAAGACAGGTGAGACCTTTAAGTTCTCTTGTAAAAACAGCTCCCAGATCAGATATACATTTACTGAACCGATAAAGACATGAAACGTCGACAAAAATGTACGAACAAAAACAGCGGTGGAAAGTAACTATAAAGTAGGGGAGAGCCGCCACGGTTGTAACGCGTCATGGTTTTAACATGCACGTTATCTCTTGATTGGTCAACGCCATCATGACGCCATCGTGTCAGTATGTGTACAGCAACGTACTCTACGTGCCCAGGAAGTTTGAAGTGTTTACCTTCATCCCACAGGGAATTATTGGCGAAAAACTGACTTTTCTCAAAATGCGTAACATTTTACACCCATGGAGTATATGTTTTCTTATCACATCCATGGTATGAAAACAATGTTAATATAATTGCTTTAAGCTGAAAACGATATGTTTAATGGTGTTTTTTAGCGTTGTTACATTTATCACGCATGCAGTTACAATTAATCCAATATGCGCAGCAAATGTAACACTGGAACAGCGTCAACGTTCGGTTTAATAACTCCCGACCTGTTTTATCAATTGAAAAACTTGAAGTGGTTTACGGTAGCAGACATGTGTAGGTCCGTTGCCTGAAGATATTACATAATGTAGACAAACGGATCTCTGATTAAAAGAGTGAAACGTGCAACCATGGCGGCTCCGCCCCTACATTAACTTAAGTAAATCTGCAGCTTGTCTCGAAAGCTGCATGGGTCATATGACCAGCGCTATTTTTTGCTCCCTCATTGGTTGCTCTCTCTCTCTCTCTCTCTCTCTCATGCTCAACTCCAAAAGCGTTGGCCAATCAGGACTGTATGATAAAGTGTCGAGTCCATATATGGAGTCCCAAGGCCAGCCATGTCAACTATATGGAGTAGAAAACAAGGACATATGACATGTGATTTATCATTGTGTCCCAGAAGGTCTGGACTTTACCCAGAACTAAACAATAAACACACCACGTGTGTTAATTGGTTAATTGTCACACAAATAATTGCAGTAATAATTAAGGATTTAATTATTGTTGGGTTTTTTTTCATTGAACTTACATTGCAGTTTGTATTTCTGTTTGCCTTTTAGACTTCGTAATCACAAATTGCACAGAGCAGATATGACAAATAAATTAAATATACAAATAAATCACTTTTAATATTTTTTCCTTTCCAAAATAATTACAAAATAGCGTGTTGTAAGCTTGTAGATCTGCTATTTTTTTTTATAGTATAGTGTTTATTACTTTTGACACAGTTGCTCTGTGATTTATGATGGCTACACAGTAATAATGTAGTTGTTTATATTAATTTGAGGGTACAGGCACATAGACAAATGAAATATGTATATATTTTTTATCAAAATTGATTAATACATTCTGTATCAATCTATTAACAGGACTCCAAGCTGCTCCGCCTGACCACTGCTACGCTGGACCTGGAGATGTGGCCTGTGATTTCTGCACTGGGAGGAGACTGAAAGCTGTGAAGACGTGTCTTCAGTGTCTGGTCTCTTACTGTGACACTCACCTCCAGCCTCACTATCAGTCTCCTGCCTTTAAGAGACACCAGCTGGTCCAAGCCTCCGGAGAGCTTCAGGAGAACATCTGCTCTCGTCACGACGAGGTGAAGAAGCTTTTCTGTCGCACCGATCAGCAGTGCATCTGCTCTCTGTGCTCCGTGGACGAACACAAAGGTCACAATACGACCTCGGCCGCAGCAGAACGGGCCGAGAGACAGAAAGAGCTCGATACGAGTCAGCAGAACATCCAGCAGAGAATCCAGGAGAGAGAGAAAGACGTGAAGGTGCTTCACCAGGAGGTGGAGTCCATCAAGCACTGTGCTGACAGAGCAGTGGAGGGAAGCGACACCATCTTTACTGAGCTCATCTCTTCCATGGAGAGAAGACGATCTGAGGTGAGGCAGCTGATCCGAGACCAGCAGGAACGTCAAGTGAGTCGTGCTGAAGAACTGAGGAGGCGTGCGGAGCAGGAGGTCACTGAACTGAGGAGGAGACATGCTGAGCTGGAGCAGCTCTCACTCACAGAGGATCACATCCGTTTCCTACAGCGATACACCTCCTCCCTCTCAACCACCAGTGAATCTACACACCCAGTCAGCAGCCATGTCCGTCCTCTGAGACACTTTGAAGATGTGACTGTGGCCGTGTCCCAGATGAGGGACAGACTGGAGGACATTCTCACAGAGGAAGGGACAAAGTTCTCAGAGACAGTGAACAGAGTGGATGTTTCACTCCGGGACAGTTTATTGCACGACGCAGACCGCACAGTTGCGCAGAGCCCCGAGGCGGGGGGCCCCCACTGCCCGCCCGCCGTCCGCCCGCGGCCCACCCTCCGCCCGCCCGCCTACCCCCCGCGGACCCCCCTCCGCCCCCCCGCCTCAGCTTTGCTGGGAGCCCCCAGATTGGTAAATCCGCCACTGGTTTCACTGTCAACACCAGCAGAACCCAAGACAAGAGCTGAGTTCTTACAGTATTCACGTCCGATCACACTGGATCCAAACACAGCTCAACAACGCCTGTCTCTGTCTGAAGGGAACAGAAAAGTGACACTGATGGACACAACACAATCACATCCTCGTCACCCAGAGAGATTCACTTTCTGGGAGCAGGTTCTGAGTGGAGAGGCTCTGTGGGGACGCTGTTACTCTGAGGTAGAGAGGAGTGGAGGCTGTGTTATAGCAGTCTCACATAGAGATATCAGCAGAACAGGGTCTGGTATTGAAGGTTTATTTGGATACTATGATCAATCGTGGTGTTTAGAGTGCACAGAACAATATACGTTCAGACACAGAAGAATCAGAACTATCATCGCGTCCCCATGCCGTGTGTCCTCCAGAGTAGGAGTGTACCTGGACCACAGTGCAGGTACTCTGGCCTTCTACAGTGTGTCTGACGACACCATGACTCTCCTCCACACAGTCCACACCACGTTCACACACAACCTCTATGTTGGATTCAGGCTTGGATCTGGATCCACTGCTGAGTTGTGTGAGCTCAACTAGATCACACTGTTGTTTTGTCTCTCGTGTCATCAGATCAGAATTGTTTCTTCATTATTGTATAGTTTTTTTCTCTCAGCCTGCTCTGTGAGCTTGTAGATCAGCTATTTTTTCCTGATAAGTATAATAGGGGCTTAAATAATAATCTATCTAATTTAACCCATTAAGACCTGAGACCAGATTCTACTAAATGTCTTCTAAATCCTAAAAGTTATCTGGAAAAATTAATAATAATAAAGAAAAAGAAAAAAAACCTCATGTGAGCTTGTAGATCTGCTTTTCAACAGCTAAAGCGTTACATAATGGTTGAAGAGGTTAAAAGCTATAAGGTGACACAGATTAATTAATAATGGTTAACCCATTCTGACCTGAGATAAGATTAAAAAAATGTCTGTTTGAAAATGACATTTGAAAAAGATATGTTCTATTTCGTCCCTGCTGACCGCCAGAGGCGGTGCTTTAAGCACTGAATACGTCCCTTCGCGCATGCGCAGTCGAGTATTTTATACCAACAATGTCGGTTGACCCCGTGATGACCCGGAGTCGTCTATAACTTCCGGCAGTCATCAGGGGCTCAGTCCCTAATTTCTTCTCGCTTTGCGCAAGTTGTACATAGCACAGAGTTCTACAGCAGAATTAAACTGCATGATAACAGAACTATTGCTTTGCTACTACTAAGTCGCCGGTAGTCCCGCGACCATTGTTGGTCGGAGCTGTGACGCGTGCGTTCGCCCTCCAGGGACTGCGACTTAATACTACTATTATTGTATCGTTTTCGAGTGGAGCTGGGCTTCACATCGTCTTCTTTCCCCGTGGGAACAAGGTAAGCAGACAACCCCTGTTCGCATAGGCTGCGTGCGCGCTGCTTCCCTGCAACACACACGGTTGCGTGCTACAAACGGCGACCTGAGCGTCCCGTTTTAGCACCCGTCAAAGTTGAACGGATAGCTCGTTCTCTTTGACAGCTTACGCTGTCTTGTTTTCCCACGAAGGCTGCGCCGCAGTGCTGGTGACGGCAAGCGTTAGCACTACCCGCTCCCAGCACGTGAGTCGACGCTAGTATTATTTGTTTACTACTTACCTATACTACTTATACTTATACTACTTATACTTATAAGTGTACTTATCTACTGCTATATTACTCTGCCTCTCTGAGCGAGTCTTTGCTGGCACTGGCCAGCTATATAGCACCACCGCGTGCTACAAACGGCGACCTGAGCGTCCCGTTTAGCACCCGTCAAAGTTGAACGGATAGCTCGTTCTCTTTGACAGCTTACGCTGTCTTGTTTTCCCACGAAGGCTGCGCCGCAGTGCTGGTGACGGCAAGCGTTAGCGCTACCCGCTCCCAGCACGTGAGTCGACGCTATTATTATTTGCTTACTACTTATACTTATACTACTTATACTTATACTTATACTACTTATAAGTGTACTTATTTACTGCTATATTACTCTGCCTCTCTGAATGAGTCTTTGCTGGCACTGGCCAGCTATATAGCACCACCGCGAGGTTACGTCAGTAACCCCGGTTATATGAATTGGCTTGACTGATTTAGTCACTTGTTCTCAAATAGTGTACTTTAATTTCGGCACAGAGCCATTGCCACTTTATAGGTTGGTTTTTCTGAAATTATATATATATAACTATATCATTATATATATATCATATATACTGGTCTCTGCTAGAGCACCCCTTACCTGGCATAGGCGGCGTGCGCGCCCCCTCCCTCCAGCTAAGCGGCCTTTAGCAGCTACAGTAGCCTCTACTGGCACAGGCAGCGTCCGCGCTCCCTTCCTACCAGTTTACGGCTCCACCCCTAGCGACCACTAGCGTCCGCGCTCTGGGCTACATCTGCGGGTTTCCAATGGACGAACCCCGCCACCACCTGTGCACCTCCTGCCAGGCTCCTCTGCGGCCAGAGGATGGGCATGACCTCTGCCCTGGGTGCCTTGGCCCCCAACATCTGAGGGAGGCACTCGGTGACAACCCATGTCACGTGGACGCAGGAGCGTCCAATCTCTCTCGCCGGTAATGAAGGCTAACAAAACCCTCCCCGGACAGAAGGTACGTTATCGTTTAAAGCGGCGCTATCCCCGCTAAACAGACGTTCATATGATATCATATACTTATCATGGCATAACCTCCTGTGTGGGTAAAGGCTGCGTTCGCGCCGCCTCCCTGCTCTGCATACGAGGTCTGTTCGACTGTGAACGCTAGCGCTTATTATAAGCGACTATAAGACTTGCCGAAGGATAAGAACACTGTCATATTACCTTCGTTTGTTAAACACGCTACTTTTTAAGCTTTGTTTAGCCCCTGCTGGTGATGGCAAGAGCCTTGCTGGCCAAAGCCATATACCGATATTGGCAGCATTCAAGCTTAACTGCTTTTGCGAATAGCTGTATTGTTGTTATTATCAGCCCGGTACAGGAGCAGCTTCCTGCGTCCTCCCAGGGTATTGATGTTGCTACCAGTATAGTTTGTAGCAAAATAGTACTAACAGCTACTGGTGTACATAGCCTGTCTGGTTGTTAACCCAGCTGGCCCCCAGTAGTGGGCCTAGCTGAAGCTGCTACCAGTATGTCTGGAGCTCAAAGCTCCATTAACAGTTTTTTGCATATACAGTGGGTGCAACCTGGTTTGTTCCCACAGGTCGGATTAGTGCCCCTGGGTACCTGTAGGTCCTATTAGCCCAGCTGGTCCCCAGCACAGAGTATCTGGCGCTGCTGCTGCTGACTAGCTCACAGCTGCTACCAGTAGCTTAAAGTTAAAGCTGTTTATGAACAGGCTATAGCTTGTCTTGTTTTTTAGTAGCCTAGCTGGTCTCCAGCATAGCTCTCTAACTGGCGCTGCTACCTGTAGTTGTAGCCCAAGCGCTTATTATACTATTGAAGATAAAAAGCTATCTGTATATAGCTTGCCTTACTGTTTGTTGGCCCAGCTGGTACAGGGCAGGCAGCGTATGCGCTCCGCTCCTCCAGCATACGGCCAGCTTGATGTTACTTACTACTAATCGTTTGTTAGCTCAAGCATTTATTAACAGCTATTGGTGTATAGCTTGTTATGTTCATTAGCTGCAGCTGGTACAGGCAGCGTACGCGCTCCCTTCCTTCAGCAGGTGGCCCCTATCGGTGGAGCTATCGGTTGTAGCCTTTTCTCCAAAACTAGCTTGTGTCGGTTTATTTAACCGAACCTGGCTGGGGTAGGCAGCGGTAGCGCTCCCTCCTCCCAGCATGAATGCGTAGTAGTGCACACGTGACTAGTGTATTGGAAGTGTCTTTTGTTTCGCTCTGGACTAGCAAACATAAATAATAATGCACTGGAGTTTGGATAAGCGTCATAGTGCCGTGATAAACGGTCACATAGGAAACACTACAGCTGCTACATAGCAGCGTCCAAACCTTGACTGAAGGCTACTTTATTATCATAAATTATAAGTAAGCCTCCGCCGGGGGTACAGGTAGCGTAAAGCTCCCCTCCCCCACCGCGACCATGCAGGTCGCACAGTCTATCTAACAGCAACGTTTGTGTGCTGTTTCTATGATGCACTTTACATCTGGTTGAATCTCAAAGTGCTGCAATGAGCATTTGCATAAACGTAAATGCATATTCACATGCTGCGGCAGGTATAGCAGCATTCAGTTTTTCGATTAAGTCATTATATGCCGATCTAAGTTAAAGCCTCTGCTGGCACAGGCAGCGTACGCGCCCCCTCCCTGCAGCATATGGCCAACACCTAGCAAACCAGTAGCGTCCGCGCCCTGGGCTAGTTGGGACTGGTGGGCACCGGCCGGTCCAAAGGAACCGGTGCCACCAACAACGGAGAGCACCCACTTTCGTACCTCGAAAGCCTCTGCTGGTACAGACAGCGTATGCGCTCCCTCAAGCATATGGCCAACACCTAGCAACCAGTAGCGTCCGCGCCCTGGGCTAGTTGGGACTTGTGTGCACCGGCCGGTCCAGAGTAACCGGTGCCACCACAATGGAGAGCTCCCACTTTTGTACCTCGTGTGAAGCTCTCCTTCAGCCGTGAGCCGACCTTGGTCCTGCCCCGTGTGCCAGGAGGAAAAGGTCTGACCGCTGACTACAGCAGATCCGAGAGGGCTCAGCTATCTGCAGAGTTGGCCCGCATGAGGGCCATGCTCACTTCAGATAACACCTAGGCACCTCGGAGGGTGCCGAAGCGCCTACCTCTCCGATGCCACAACTGACTCGAGGTTGATGTGCTCTCCCCGACAGCTTAAGCTACGCACTTCCATGACTATGAGGAAGATGCAGAAGGCGGTGCCTCCCAGGCATCAGAGCCGGCCTCCCACTTCTCAGCTCATGCGCATAGCCGTGGAACGCATACTAAAGCAGGCAGTCGGCTCCTCCAAGCGCCTTCTTCTTGCTGTCTTCGCCGTCCCCCACGCCTGTACCTGAGACAGCTACAGGCCTGCCGGGCGAACGATCAGGGCCCTCTCCCATCTCTATACCGATGGTGAAATCCTGGCAGCCCTGCCCTGATTGGGAAAAGTGTCCTGAGACAACCCGTTGCGACGTGACACTTTAATAGATTTGAACGCACAAGGCGATAAGGGCTGGCCTGGGTTACATGCCAGCCACCAAGCCTGTCATTGCATCCCTCATTGTGTTCCCCAACGAGGCCCGGCGGCAGAACGCTAGGTGACCTCGACCCCAGTGCAGGAGCACAGACAACCTGCTCACTGGGGCCTCCCGTTCACACTTAATAGTGGCAACGTTAATACTGGCTCAGTCACCTTTGGTGTGTCACTGGAGCCCGTCGCCAAGTCGGGTTTTCACAGTCAAGCTTGACTGATGAGCCTAGGCCAACTCTCCGTAGTCTCCCTGAGGAGCCAGGAGCACTAGGTGGTTCAGCCGGGCGAGAATCGCCGGAGCGAACCATCCAGGGGGGGAAGACCAGGCTGCAGCTTGCAGGCCTACGACACATCCCGCCTCCCAAAGGGCCGAGCTCCAACATTGATGAAATCATCTTGACTGCCCTCGGAGCTCGCGTATCACCGCCGGCCCACACTAGAGGCCAGCGTGTTCCCTGGCGTCCCACGCAGGGACCTGACTGTGACTGTGACTTTCCGGGCTGTGCAGTGCCTTCTGACGCCAGCCCCCCATATCCGGCGGGTCAAAATGGCCATTATCAGCAACATGACGAGAGCCCTACTATCAGACCAGGAGTGATGTGTCCTCCTGCCCAAGGGCGCAACAGAGGCTGTATATCCTCAGTCACACTAAGGGAAGTCCGATCTACATACTTCCTCGTGACGCAAGACAGACGGGTGTCGACATGTCTTGAATCTGATGGGACCCATATGAAGTTTATGCCAGTCTACTGGGCCGAACACGGCAATGTGCTGGAGCGGCAAGTGGTGCGCTCCGCTCTATAGCACACATTCTCATACTCATGGGACCTTAACCGGGTACTGGACGCCCTGTGCGGGCCTACCTTCGAACCCTTGGCACAGGCAGAGCTGAAGTGGGTGTCATGCAAGACAGCCCTTCTCCTGGCCATTACATTGGCAAAGCGCGTCAGTGAACTGCACGCTCTGTCAGTCAGCGAATCATGTCTGAGGTGGAACGCAGACGGCTCGGGGGTCACGCTGTGGCCAAACATAGCATTCCTCCCGAAGGTGCTGTCGCAGGCTCACCTCAACCGGCCTATCAGGCTGGCTCGATTCAACCCCCCACCTGGGGAGCTGACAGACAAACTGGAGCTGTTGTGCCCAGTCCGGGCCCTGAGAGCCTACATTGAAGCTACTGCACGCATCAGGCGAGCAGAGCAGCTGTTCTTTTGCCATAGTGGTGTGAACAAAGGCGGCGCTCCCTCCAAGCAGCGCCTGTCCCACTGGATTGTAGACACAATCAGCCACGCCTATGAGGCAAGTAACCTCCCCGTACCATCAGGGGTACGGTGCCACTCTACAAGGAGCATTTCCACATCATGGGCTGCCATGAGAGGGGTGCCCTTGGAGGACATTTGTGCCGCCGCCTCATGGGCTTCGGCAGGCACTTTCTCAAGGTACTACAGGGTGAATGTTGCCACTCCCCACCCAGTGGACGTGGCCCTCTTCCCCGAATCCTCCGGTTCTACCCTTTGAGGTCTGTAATCAGGATTCCTCGTGACTTGGCTGGTATAAGTCATTCAGTGCTTAAAGCACCGCCTCTGGCGGTCAGCAGGGACGAAATAGAACGATAGTTACGTATGTAACTACGGTTCTATGAGTCCTGAATGACCGCCAGAGGCACTCTTGTCACTCAGAATCCTCGTGTTCTCGCGAGAAGATTCTGTAGGGACTGAGCCCCTGATGACTGCCGGAAGTTATAGACGACTCCGGGTCATCACGGGGTCAACCGACATTGTTGGTATAAAATACTCGACTGCGCATGCGCGAAGGGACGTATTCAGTGCTTAAAGCACCGCCTCTGGCGGTCATTCAGGACTCATAGAACCGTAGTTACATACGTAACTATCGTTTCTATGTCAGTCGTTCTTGGCGCGCTATGAGCTTGTAGGTCTGCTATTTTTGAAAAACGAAGCTTTTTCCGCCGCAATCGGTGTGTGAATGTGTGAATGTAATGCACAATCTATGTAAAGAGCCTTGGATAAAGGCGCTATATAAATGCACCATTTACTAATACTACTATGACTAAATATATTGAAGATTTCGTCAACAAATAAAAACTAGACTAACATTAGATGTTAGAGAGGGACTAGTGGAGAAGAGATCCAGTACTAGATAAAATGCCCATCGGGGCACATGTCTCCACCAGGGCAGGTCAGGTTGTGTATTTCAACAGCTGGCCAGGGGGAGGCAGTTTAGTGACCAGGATTACTGCATGTTTTTTGTGAGGGTACCTACCCTTTAATGATGATAGCAAAGTCTACTTTACTTTATTTGTTTATTTGGACAAGACAATGCATATTAATGGACGTCACATGGACGTAAATACACCGGATATAGCACAGTTGCTAATTTTCATCCGTAGTCCTCACAGGAAACGCAAAACGGAAAAACAGACAGTCAAACTCAAACAGTGGAATACATTTACATAACATTACATAGGGAACAGAGCATAAAAAAAAGAAATACACCTAAAATAATCATAAATGGTTGCAGCTTTGGTTTTCAAGCAACCATTTTTTCAGATTGTATTTAAAAGAGGGAAATGTAGCACAATCCCTTATAGAGCACCGAAGTCTGACGTCAATATCGGTAGAGGGCGCAAATCCACAGGTTCATGTACTTTTTATTTGCATTATAATCCCCATAGGGGGATTTTAGATCGCCTCATATAAGAACTGTGTTTGTCAATCAACTGACTGAGAGAAAACGCTAATGTTACTGCTACTGAATTAGTTAAATTTTCGCTAGAAACAGACTGCATCATATATGAGTGACTGACTGTTGCAAACGATACAGAGACACCTCCCTGACAATAACGCAGAGACAGCTTGTTTATTTTTGGACCACAACACTTATATGAAACGATTTTAAGATGAGCCCATGTTATTCTCCATAGAGAAATTACTTCCGCGAACCAGGGGAATCGAAGGGATGAGCGAGTTACGTCAGGACTTCAGTGCTCTATACGCAGAGGAAGGCCATTCCATGCGACACAACCCCGTACTGAGAGGACATTTTGGCCGAATGTTGTTTGCTGGTGCGGCACTTCGCAGTCTCCTCGAGTGGTGGCTCTGGTACTGATTCCCCTATCGGGCTTTCGTTTCATGAATTCACTTCACAGGGGGGGCGGGCACAGACCATGGGGTCTTGTATATGACCCCAACCTGTTTGAAATTTTTTAAGTTATCAAAGCTAAAATAATTGAGCCTCCGGAGGATGTTACAAAAGTCTAAAAGCTTGCGGATCTGCTACTCCTCACACGTTTGTGTGATACTGTAGTATGATCAAGTTAATTTACAGACTCTAAAGAGTATATAGAACAGTGATTGTCAAAGTGCGGTCAGGGGGGACCACCTGGGTTCATTGAGAATTTCTAAATGGACCCTTACATGTCTTTTCTGTTAAAGGGTAAGACCACTTTTTTAGAGGTTTGGGTTGTTTTCTTACCTTATTATAGGCAAACTAGTCCATTCCATGAATTCTTTCGCTCCGTTGTGCAGTTTATTAGCTATTTAAAAAATAAAATTAGGGTCTCATTGACTTCCATTGTAACGGGGAAACAGCTCTCAAAGTCACTCTTTTAGCACATAAACGAACGCAACAAAAGCTGATTCTGACAGTTTATTCCATCAGGAAAACTCATACGGTTTTATTTTTGTCTTTTAAGATAGAGAGATTTATAAAGGTACTATCTTCTCGGGACATTAGTTTATAAACAATTCGCCACGCTGTTTGAGATGCACCCAGCTGCAGCCTCGCATACGAGCAGTCCCAGACACAGACACTTCTTCTAAAGTGTCTCCCTCAAACACGTCCATTGTGTATGTTTTTCGCGACAAGCGGACGACCTCAAATCCGTTTGTTTACATCCCTGTAGTGGTTCAACGGTGTCCCAATAATACCATACGCTTCAGGAGTGGGTGTACAGATTTGGACCAATCAGAACGCGAACATAAGTGATTCGGTTGGCGTAGACATGTTGTAGCCTACCTACCGGATTTACTTTCTACACAAATTAGTCAAAACAAGACAAAGTTGACATTTTTTTATTAAAAATAAAATCGTATGAGTTTTCCTGATCAGTCTGTCAGAATCAGCTTTTGTTGCGTTTGTTCATGTGCTAAAAGAGTGACTTTGAGAGCTGTTTGAGAAACACACGTGGAATAGGCCATTACTACCCATCAAATCCCTTCTTACCAACACCCTGTGCATAGCCCTCCGGGACGGGTGGCACCCAGTTGATGTCGGGCCACCCCAAGGTTTCATCCTGGTTCTGCTGTTGGAGCCATTTGACGATGGGATCAAAGTATCTCATCAGGGCCCCGGCATCCATCTTGTTGGTTCCCAGAGCTGACTGGAGAACTTCTGTCCAGGGTTTGGAAGAACCAGACTTCAGCACCGTCCTGGAAATATTGAAATAATCTAACTATATGAGTTAATCATATATATATATATATATATATATATATATATATATATATAAATACCGTAAGCAGCCATTGGGTGCCCCGACATTTAATATAAATATTTGAATAATAGGTTCCTACTTTCTATTTCAGGCATTTCATTATCTGTGAAAAAAGGAGAAAAAAGTAAAGTTTGAAAGTAAAATAATTTAAAAAAAAAATTGGTCTCCCCCTAGTGATGTGTGTGGGGGAATGGAAATCAATGCTGTCAAGCAGAATATTAAATTCAGTCTCTTTTTTTCTTCCTCTTGTTTTTTTTCTTTTGTCAGATGGGTGGGCCGTGTGTATTTTCAGAGCCTGTTTATTTTAAAATGTATTATATTTATACTACAATTTTGGGCGGGACCCCCTTTTGGTGTTAGCATTATGTTATGCTTTAGCAATTGAAAAATAGCAGATCTACAAGCTCATAGCGCGCCACTCGGAGCTTGTAGGTCCGCTATTTTTGAAAAATCGAAGAACCACTGACATAGAAACATTTTCAGAATTTTCAGAAAACTGTCAGGATGTAGAAGACATTTTTAGAATCTGATCTCAGGTCAGAATGGGTTAATAAAAAGTCGAGTCAATCTGATTTGGATCAATGGAACTAATGCTATTCATGAAAGAATACGGCCAGGCCGGTCTGTCCCAAGGCCAGAGACTCCATCTTGGTCCATGCTAAACCCCTTATCCCTAAAACTACTTTGCCTTTTTTTTTTTTTACTATTTTGATTTTAAAATAGTTAAAATAGACAATCTACATGAACACGTATAGGTATTGGAACAA
Source organism: Protomyctophum parallelum (assembly GCF_964188405.1). Classification (NCBI taxonomy): domain Eukaryota; kingdom Metazoa; phylum Chordata; class Actinopteri; order Myctophiformes; family Myctophidae; genus Protomyctophum; species Protomyctophum parallelum. The sequence continues at coordinate 47,953,433 of NC_139705.1, read as the reverse complement.
TTTTAAAAGGTTATTCAAAATATAATTAAGTTTAGGGATAATGCACCATATATATATAAATTAAACAATTTTTTTATATTACAAATGTTGTCCAAACCTCATGCGTATCGTTACACATTATGTCTATAGTCATATGATAAACACGTATGTGTCAGAACTTTTATTTTCCATCCTGATTGGCTAAAATAGCTTTCCAACGTTTGCAAGAGTGGCCTGTTTTGAACAAAATGCCACAAATCCTGAACGCAAAACGGTTTTGCTACAGTAGGGTGACCATATTCTGAATTCCCAAAAAGAGAACACATGCGCACGTGCATGTGTCATGCGTGCGTGGTTTGGACTGGCGAGAAATGCACGTTTTCATAGTAAATGCGACATGCGGTCGCAATAAGATGGCTCCTGGAACGGTAGATGTCACATGTGTGCAGGGGGCCGACGTGATTGGCTGCCTGGCACAGTTTCTCATGGATTTGGAACTGCAGGATATAGCTGACAAAATATCTGCAGAGAAGACAGACAGACAGCCGAGTCATCTAATTAAATATCTGCAGGGGAGACAGACAGACAGCCGAGTCATCTAATTAAATATCTGCAGGGGAGACAGACAGCCGAGTCATCTCATTTATATTTACTTAGTTTCATCAGCGCAATGTATTCCGTTTAGCCTTGAGGCCCATTCTATAAATGCGCCTTCTTTCTTTCAATCATTTTATTTTTCATTTCTGTACAAACTGATACATGACTCACATATACATACAGACCAACCGACATTGACATACATTATACATACATAGGTCCATACATCATCTTCTTCTTACTACTTATATGATTATTTATGTAGTCTTAGAAATCATAAAGCCCTTGTTCCCAACATGAACAGTTCCTTAATTTGACAAACCTCTTGATAATATTTCTGCGTATTCTACTCCCATGTATTCCACAACTGGGCCCCAAACCAAGAAGAATCCATCCATGTCTCCTTGGAGAACATGTGCCTTCTAAAACTCAAGGCACTTTTGTTTGATTGATTGATATTTTTATTTTACATATTTATTTATATTTTATATATATATTACAGTATTTTATATACAGTATTACAGTACAGGGTACATTTCAAACAAATGTACTATACAGGTCAATACAAAAACTGCTACGTGAGGATAAAGACTTGTTTACATAAGGGTCCTCCATTTTCAATTCATCAGAACATGTAATGACATACAAATAACACTTCTATGAAAAAAAGAAAATCATCAAAAAAGCTAACAAACGTAAATGTAAATGATCTAAGAATGAAATCTAAAAGACTAAAAATCTAAAACACGGACATGACGCGACATCAAACAATGATCCGGCAAGGACTAACCGGGGAACAAGAGCACATGAGGGTGCATTTTATATAGCGCCTTTATCCAAGGCGCACATCTATGTAAACATAGATCCACCCATTCACTGGGGTCAGGGGCCAGGGCTGATGATACCTGAATGTATGGCTTGTTTGAAGGAGTGTTCTTACCTCATGTACGGATGGTTTGTAGGAATGTGGAATATTGCTCCAGGATCAAAGTGCTCCTCTGTGCGCGTGGTGGGTGGGCAGATTCCTTGGTACTTTGTCCTTTAAAAAGGAACAAGAGACATTGGTGTGTCCATACATGTATACTGTAATATGTTCGTGGTTTGTTAGTTATTATCAGTATCAGTATACTGTAGTACATCATACTGTAGATTCAGGAACATCTTTGACAATGTGACATGGTGGAATTGCTGACGTATAATCAAAATTGCACATATCACACAACAAAATCAAATAAAAAGAACTAGGCCATGATGGATGACGTGATCTCCATATATGGGCATTAAATGGGACACAGACAGACCGGATGGTCTGAATTCCCCTCGGAGCCTCTGTGACGCTAAATTATGGATTCCACCAAAGACCCTCCCACCATAGACCGCCCTGCCTGTGCTGTGTATGATTGGCTTCCTGGCTAGTTTTACTGAGTTTATGGTTAAAGTTAGGTATAGTTGCAAAAACGCTAGAAAGGAAGAACTGTCAATCACAGCGACTAGACCTGTGGTGGGATCCATAAGCACACCTCTGTGACACACACACGCACGCATGCACCCACGCACGCACCCACGCATGCACCCACGCACGCACCCACGCACGCACGCAGCCACGCACGCACTCACACAGTTTGATCATTGAAGTAGGTTCTTGAGTTATGTGCAAGACAGACAGACATCAGAACATTTAATTCCCTGATGAAGGCTTAACCGCCGAAACGTTGGATTCATTTTTGTCTTACCTGCTGTCCTAATAAATATTGGCACTCTGGCTATTGGTGTGTGCGCGGCCACCTTCTTGTTTTTTCAAGATCTCCTCTACAAGACAGACAGACAAACAGACAGAGACATTCCATGCATTTATACTGTACACAGATACAAATACAGATTTGAAATCCTACCTGAGGTGCCACCATTCAGAGTTGTAGCGCTCTGGGGGTGTGTCCCCGCTGAACACGCTCCATCTCCATTGGTCGACGAGGTAGCCAAACGGAAGGAAAGCTATTTTGTCTAGAGCCATCTTCAACAGGTAGTTGATGTCACTCTCTGTGCAGAAAAACAATGCCGTTTAGCCTTCCCATATGCATGAACAAAGACAAATATAGCTGCTGCAAGCAGCAATAAGATGGGGCCAAGCCATAAAGAGAAGGAAAAGAGAAATAGAACTGACACCATAGACTGTCCTCCAGGTACTATGTAAGGAGAACTGCAAGAAATTAATAAATAAAATAAGGGGTACTGCACTAGTAGTAACTATAGGTCGGAATGGCTTATTGCATCGGCCAAGAACCCTTTCAACCCTTTCAGACCCCGTACTTACGCCAGAACCTTGTGGTCCAAAGGAGAGTGCTCTACTGAGTCTGACTGACTGTGATACCCGGACACTGCATTACATTCTGACAACGACTACAACTGTTTTAGACAGACATATCCTGAACTGGATGAAGCAGGAATTAACATAAATAACTGTATTAATGTAGTAATGATACCCGTGTCGGTGGTGATAGAATCCAGCAGGCCAATGGTTTGCAGATGTTTAGGTGTGGAGACGGACAGAGCCATTACGTCCCATATTGCCTCATGGAAGCCAGGGTTGGCTCCGTGACGGAAGCCTACAGGCAGGTTCTTGTAGTGCAGGTAGTATTCAACATGTCCCATCTCATGATGCACAACGTTTAGATGCTCCATGGTCACCTCTGTACACAGCTTGATCCTACACAAAAACAACCATACAGAAAAATGGTAAAATGGTCAATGGTGCATTTATATATTGCCTTTATCCAAGGCGCTTTACATAGATAGTGCATTACATTCACCCATTCACACACATTCATACACCGATTGCAGCGGAAGCCATGCAAGGTACCAACCAGCACATCGGGAGCAATTTGGGGTTCAGTGTCTTGCCCAAGGACATGGGTGCGCGGGATTCGAAGTTCGAAACGCCGACCCATGCATCATTGGACGACCTGCTCTACCTCCTGAGCCACAGGCCATAACCAAGTACTCAAACCCAGTACTTCAAAAGTATATCCTGGGCAAATGTTACCTCAACACTGGCCAGCGCCAGGGGGCGATAGTTCAGCAACCACCACCGTTCACCACCATTCTATTTGGTTGTAGAAGAAGAGTGCCTCCTCGTCTCCCCAAAACAGCAATGGTGAAGGATGTTGATATTCATTCATCAGCCAACACCACCCACTGACAGGTAGTACCACCCCCCCCCCCCCCCCAGAGAGGACGTATAGGGCCTTAGTCCTACTCCTCCTCCTCCTCCCAGCCAACACCCCCCACTGACAGGTAGTACCCGCCCTTTTGATTTACATCAAAAGGGCATGTGAGCTCAAACCCACAATTCAACATTTTTGTTTTAAGATGTTGATATTCATTTTGTATTCATCCTTAGGACCCAAAATCACACCTTGGAAAGCATGAGTGTCTATTTCAAACAAAGTGTTTTTTGACTGGGGGGTCATATTTTGACAGCAGGAATTGCCCGTCATTATTTTGACCCCCCAGTATTAGGATGAATTGAAGGATGTTGATATTCATTCATCAGCCAACACTCCCCACTGACAGGTAGTAGCGCTCGCCGACAAAACCCTTGATCTGACGTTAAGCGGTGCCCAAAAGGTAGATCACGATCTACCAGTAGATCACAAAGGCTTTGCAGGTAGACCACATGACATGCCCCTAAAAAAATATATAATTTAAATATAAAAAACGATTTTTGCATCTGCCGCTTGAGATGACCTGAGATGACTTGATTGATTGACATCAAAAAGGGCATGTCAGCTCAAACACACAATGCAATACTTGTTGTTGCGTACAATCATCAGTAGCAAAGTCAAATACCAAAAGAAAACCCTACCATTTCCATTTTTCCCCCTCTATTTCCCATTCCATGAGAAAAGTAACTAGTTACTTATTACTTATTACTTTTTTCTCTCGCCTCCAGTAATTGCATATTTTGTCCCCAAAAGTCTTACTTTGCATTTTCAACATTAGCAGTCCCCCCTCCCCTATTCTGTTTATGTGTTTCTTGATATTTGAAGTAGATTCTTTTGACGTGGAATATAGCTTCTTCCCTATGCACAACTTGCAGCGGACAATAATGTTCTATGACTAACACTTTATCTCTTCCCCTTATGTTAAAATGTGGTTTGTCTTTTTATTTTTTTTAATGTAGGCTACATTGCTACATCGTTGTCACATCACTAAGCTACATCAAAATGTTGATTTACGAGACACACTATTATGTGCTTGATGTGTCAAGTCACCAATATTTGTTTAATCTATTCAGATGTATTCATAGAGGATAGCATTTATTGTATGTATTTATTTTAGGGCCGGGACTAATTGCGATTAATTTAGATTAATTAACTACAGAAAAATTAATCACGATTAACTACAGATAAATTAATCGCACCTTTTTTTTCACCGCGGAACGTTTCTCACTGGGCGCTTTTCTATTGTACTGAAAACTGGAAATAATAAAAAGGCACCCCATTTTGTGTTGCCTAGAACTGGAGGTCTGACAAAAAACAGTAACAATATGAATTAAGTACAGCTTTGTGATGTCACTGAGATGTACTTGTTACTGTTACTATTTTTTTTTCAGACCTCCAGTTCTAGGCAACACAGAATGGGGTGACTTTTATTATTATTAGTATATTAATGACAGTAAAATGTTGAAAATGAGTGGTATCCTGTAGTCACTATTCGTTGATTCACTGGGATACCAAAAAACATTTAAGAAAAAGGTTTCTCGCTGTTCTCGGGTTGAATATTGATATGCGATTAAAATGCGATTAATCGGCCCAGGCCGTAGCGTAACGGTCTGGGCACCGGACTGGTAATCCAGTCGCAGTGTGCCGCGGGTTCGACTCCCGGACCCGACACGGCCTTTACTGCATGTCATCCCCCCATCTCTCTCCCGTTTCCTGTCAGCCTACTGTCTGTCCCTTCAAAAATCAATAAAAGGCGTAAGCCGCAAAAAAATATCTTAAAAAAAAAAAAAAAAAATGCAATTAATCTAGATTAATTAATCGCAAAGCCTCTGATTAATTAGATTAATTTTTTTAATCGAGTCCCAGCTCTAATTTATTTATAACAACATGTGACCTTTAATCATCATCAATGATATAAATGTATTGAAAAAAAGTTTAATTTTTACTACTGAAACTTCATGTGCTCTGGACTCACATTAGGTCAAACATTTAAATGGCCCAACACAGGTTGTGATGGTGAAGGTATACATTTCGTGTAATTTGCTGAAAAGTGTGTTTGTATATAGTTTTCAAACTTCCTTATTTTGTCAACTGTCGTCACTGTGCTCTGCATGGTCAATATGTCATCATACATTTGGTGTGTGTGTGTGTGTGTGTGTGTGTGTGTGTGTGTGTGTGTGTGTGTGTGTGTGTGTGTGTGTGTGTGTGTGTGTGTGTGTGTGTGTGTGTGTTCGTGTTCGTGTTCGTGTGTGTGTGTGTGTGTGTGTGTGTGTGTGTGTGTGTTGCACGCACACACGTTGTTTGAGGATTTAGGTTTTGTACATCCTTAACGCGGAAGCATTGTGCCAAACCAGCCACAGGCTGACATGGTCACATTTTGCTAAGCCAGTATAATTATGGTTATAGGCCTATAGTTCATGCAATGATTTTGATATGACAATGACACACACAAGAGGGGCAAATACAACATAGTTACTATCTGTAATCAACAGAAGTTACTTTTCAAGATGTCTACAGATCATATTTATGCCGAGCCAGACATGACAAAGGAGGTGAGAAAGAGAGATAGAGACAGAGGACAGAGAGGGGACCCTGCTGAGGACAGAGTAGAGATGGTGGTGGACATCTACCAGAGTGTGGACGACTTCGTCCCTGGACCACAGGCGGTCATGATGGTGAGGGACAACACAGCAGGAAGACAGGCTCAGGGTGAGTTTGATCAAGTAGTTGATCGTTGTCAATGTGATTTCAATGTTTAAAATGTAAAAGATATAAGGGGCACGGTGGCACAGTTGGTAGTGCTGTCGCCTCACAGCTAGAAGGTCCTAGGTTTGATTCCCGCTGGGGACACTGTGGGCACTGGCGGCGTGTTCCCTCCTCCGCGTCATCAGTGCCCATACCCGAGGCGGGGGTTGGCGAAAGGGCCTTTCTGTGTGGAGTTTGCATGTTCTCCCTGTGTCCCCTAGGGTAGATACCCTCACAAAAACATGCAGTAATCCTGGTCTCTAAAACTACCTCCCCCTGGCCAGCCGGGGCGCCTGATGGAGGGGAAAGGAACTGGTCGGAATAACGTGTCCCTTCCACGCGCTACGTCTGGCCGGGGAAATTCCCCTCTGTCAGTTGAAAAGAAGCAGCTTGGACTCCTCATGCATAGAAGGAGGCATGAGGTCAGTCCGCTGCCCCCCCAGGTTGGCAGAGGAAGTGTAGCGCCCAGGATTACATTCGATAATTGGCACTGGGTGAAAAGAAAACTGGGTTACAAAATCGTGGGATAAAAATTTAAGAGTTAAAATGTAAAAAATATAAAGGGAAGCTCCGCACACTCAGATCTGCGTACAATCAATGTATTTATACAATATATGTATTTATAGCAAGCTACTGACCTTCTTCAGGCATTCAGGCATGCCTGAAGGTAAGTAGACCGAAAGCTTGCTAAATAAATACTGATTATAATTGATTGTGCGCAGATCTGAGTGTGCGGAGCTTCCCTTTATTTTTCTCATGTTCCCTTTGTCTCTCCGCAGCACCTCACTTAAGTTGTCAGCGGATGAGCGGTGGTTCTTTTTACTTTATTTTTGTCTGAAATGTTTAAAATAATAATAATAAAAAAATACATGTAGCAGCTGTCCTTCAATAAAATATTTTTCAGATTTGATTCAGAATTTCTTACAGCACAAAACGTAACAAGTGTATATCCTTCACTATAACAGACCAGGGGTTCTCAACGTTTTTGGCTGGGGACCCCCGGAAATGCTTTGGCCCTGTCTCGCGACCCCCGCCCCGACAGACAGCTGTTGTTCAGTTATAGCAGAGCTTTCAGACTCTAATTCAGTCTCTCTCTCTCTCTCTCTCTCTGCAGCTGTACTTTCTGTTTCAGGACAGCGCTCTAAAACAGGGAGAAGGCCTCTCATAGTGGTTGCTGGGTGTCTGGTGATGCTGTGTCTTATACTTATGGGTGTGACCATAGCCCAGGCTGTGCACTGTGAGTATTAATAATAATAAAACTTTATTTGTATAGCACCTTTCATGACATGAAATGCAGCTCAAAGTGCTTTAAAGAACAATGGAGAATAAAAGGAAAGCAAGGCAACGGCATTAAAAAACAAGCAGTAATGCAATACAGTGAGGACATAAATAAAAGATCAATTAAAAGCAATGTTGTAGAAGTGGGTCTTGAGCTGAGCCTTAAAAATGTCTACAGAGGCTATTACATGTCACTAAAATACCAAATCACTCTCAGGGAGATTGTTGCCTGACATTTTTGTAGATGCGACAAGTATTAAGTAAGTAAGGCCACCACAGTATTAACCCAAAACTTGTAAAATTTTTAGTTTTTCTTTTTAATTGAAGTTTCTTCTTGTGTGTATTATAGACCAATTATTTGTTCACAAACATTGGGACTGGGCGCATGGGTGACTGTTTCATGTAATCAATTCCCAACTAGAAAAAGTGCCCTTCTGGGCACAGGTCTCCACCAGGATAGGAATGTAGGACATTGCAGCTTGCCTTCATCTGGTGGTTGGATAAAAGGGCAACAAAAGTAAATTATCCGGCCCAGGCCGTAGCGTAACGGTCTGGGCACCGGACTGGTAATCCAGTCGCAGTGTGCCGCGGGTTCGACTCCCGGACCCGACACGGCCTTTACTGCATGTCATCCCCCCATCTCTCTCCCGTTTCCTGTCAGCCTACTGTCTGTCCCTTCAAAAATAAATAAAAGGCGTAAGCCGCAAAAAAATATCTTAAAAAAAAAAAAAAAAAAGTAAATTATCCACAGATCCGTGCAGTTAGAGGTAAAAACACTTTTCGGCCAGTTATAGCGCCACCTTGAGGCTGAGTTGAAATTGTTCATGTGGCATTTCGTCCTCGGCCTAGTGGGAATGTGCGTGCACAATTTCACGGAAATCACGCGATGTGTTCATGATTTGCAGCATTTTGTTTGAAACTGAGCACTCCTGTGAACTTTGGAAGCCAATCTTAACCAATCAGGATGGAGTCTGAGAAATCTGAAAGACCGGTTTCGTTGAATGGCTCTAGAGAGACTGTGTACCAATTTGCGCGATGTTTGGACAAAATCTGTAGGTGTACTGTGCAAAAACTTGTTTTGCACAAAGCGGCCTCCTGGTGGCGCTATAACAGGCCGTTCTGGAAAGTTTGGGGCAGAGGTTGGCATCGTTGGCATCCAGGGAGTGTGTGTGCAAAATTTGGCATCGACCAGGTTAACGGTGGCCGAGATTAGCTGCTCACACGGACACACACACGGACACACACACGGACACACGGACGGACACACGGACGGACGGAGTGCAAAACATACTCTCCCCCCATGCCTTCGCCTGGTGGAGACAATAAAGTAGGCCTAGTGTTGACAATTTAATACACGTTTTTCAACAGGTGGTCCGTGGACCAATGGTGGTCCGTGGAGGTATTACATGTGGTCCCTGACCATGCATTTAGTAATGTAGGATTTGTTGATTTGTTTTAAATGTTCTTTCCACTAGTTGAGAAACCGTGAACTGAATGACCTGGTGACCTATGATGAGTCCATCCATGTAGTCATTTACTGACAACTTGGAGTTCAAGACATTCAACAGAAAAAGGGAGTTAGAATCTCAAGAAGGGGGAAGTGCACCGTATTGTCTGGTTGAGTCATTATAATTAGGACATTTTACCAGTAGTAGTCAACGGTTGGGATGTATACACATGGGACGCGTAGCAAGGGTTAACTTACAAAAGCACTAATCTTAGCCCATATCCCCACCCAACGCAATAGTGGTCCCAAGGTTGATTCTAAGTCAGGGTGGTGTTCCCTGGTTCACAATCAGTTGATAATAACATTGAGTTTTTTCTTCTTCTCAAATCAAAATGTCCACGCAGATGCTTAACCTCATCATGAACAGTAGCAATAACAGTCTGTATCATCCATTTCTGTCCTTGCAGATCGTTCACCCAGTAACAGCATGACCAACGACACCCTGGTGAATCATTATAACACGCTAAAGTCCAGCTACGATAACCAGACCCTGGATAATACCCAAATAAATATCCTCAACAACAACCTGAACCAGGAGAAGAACCGGCTAGAGTCTGACAACACCAACCTGAACCAGGAGAAGGACCTGCTTCAAAGGGAAGTAAACCAGCTGAAAACACAGATAGCAGGTGAGAGAAGATACAAAATAAATTAAAATGGTATAAATAAAATAAATACATAAATGTAGTGGAGTCAAAACTAACTACAATATTTGCAACAACAACAGACTACAGCAAACTGAACCAGGAGAAGAACCGGCTAGAGTCTGACAACACCAACCTGAACCAGGACCTGCTTCAACGTGAAGTAAACCAGCTGAAGACACAGATAGCAGGTGAGAGAAGATACAAAATAAAAAAAAATGGTATAAATCAAATAATAGTAGTGGAGTCAAAACTAACTACAATATTTGCCTCTGAGAAGTAGTGAAGTGTAGAAGTATAAAGTAGGCCCGTCGCAAACTTGAAATACTTATCTGAAGTAAAAATCACACACGTGTGAACTGAGTGGTGCAATTCCCCCCCCCCCCCCCCCCCCCTCTCTCTCTCTCTCTCTCTCTCTCTCACTCTCTCTCATTAGAGTCACTACCCCTCTCACTGTTTCTGGCGCCCCCTACTGCTATTATTAAGTCACATACTCATGCTTACACAGACACACAGACACACAAACAAACAAACACGTACGAGGACATTGCAAGCTGGTTGTAGGAGTGGTTGCACCACTCAAAAATACCAGGAATGTTTACTTGAGTTAATGTATGGAGTAGAAAACACCATTGATAAAATAGATGAATAGTTTTACCCTCCACTCCACCTCTGACTAATATTATTATTACAACTATATGTGCTAGAAAATCTCCTGTTTGATGTTTTCAGACAAGTCGTGTCCCAGTGGATGGACGAAGTTTGGATGCAGCTGTTACTACATAACTACTGGGAAATCATGGCAGCAAAGTAGAGACGAGTGTCGGAGTCTAGGAGCTGATCTGGTGGTCATTAACAGTAGAGAAGAGCAGGTTAGTGTGTGTGTGTGTGTGTGTGTGTGTGTGTGTGTGTGTGTGTGTGTGTGTGTGTGTGTGTGTGTGTGTGTGTGCGTGCGCATGCGTGTGTCGATCATCATAGTGAAGTGTATTGAAAATAATTAATGATGATTCAATCATGTACAAATAATCAGGTATTCATCAGAGGGTTGAACCCTGAGGGGCATTATGGATCATGGATTGGTCTGACCAGGACTCAGGGCAGCTGGACGTGGGTGGATGGAACACCACTGACAACACAGTGAGACATTTGACATGTTTTCATTGTAATCAAAGTCTATCAAAGTCACTTTATTTGAGTGACTGAGTGGATGTGGTTAAATAAATACATTGTTTATTGTGCAGGTACTGGGACAATGGATATCCTCTTGATGGAGACAAGAACTGTGCACTGTACAGGCACTGGGCTGACCCTGGAACATGGTTTAATAATGGATGTTCAGGTACACGGGCCTCCATCTGTGAGACTAAGTGATGTTTGTTTTCACTTCATTGATGAAACTGCAGTTCAGTGTTCTGCTGCTACGGCAGTAATTAGTAGTGAAAATGATAAAAACTCCAAAAATATATATATCTTGAAGTACTACATGTTGTACTGTACCTGTAACTGTAAACCAACAACTACAGTATGATGCTTTAGCATGTTATTAATTTGGCTTTCAAACCTTGACCCTATTCCCCACAGCGTGTCACACCACAATGCATTGTGAGCTTGTAGATCAGCTATTTTCACAGTGAAGATAGTGCAGAAGTTCTCAAAGTGTGGTGCGGGGGCCCCTAGGAGTCATTGGTGCGGTTTCAGTGGGTCGCCAGATATATATTTTTAAAGAATTGTAGTTTGGCTATTTTTTTGTACATTTTAGAAAAATCTACACATTTATAATTTAGACTTAGTCTCTGGGGTCTCTGACAAAGACCTTTAGATGGGGGTCTGCGGCCAAATACATATCAATTACATAAATTTGGGGGTCCTTGACATGAAAATGTTAGAGCCCTGGGCGACCCCAGTCTATTTCGATGAAGCGATTTGATGTAGAAAGAAAATGTTGGAGGACCAAGAATAGAGCCCTGAGGGCAGGATCATGCAGGATGTTGGGTTGGAATGTCCTAAACGTTTTATTTTTATTATCATTTTTAAAACATGTTAAAATAGATTATCTACAAATGGTAAATTTGTATTTTTATATAGTGCCTTTATCCAAGGCGCCTTACAGAGATTGTGCATTACATTCACCCATTCACACATCGATGCCGGGGGAAACCATGCAAGGCACCAACCTGCACATCGGGAGCAATTCGGGGTTCAGAGTCTTGCTCAAGGACACTTTCGACACCAACTCTGGGGGAGCCGGTGTTCGAACTGGGAACCTTGCGGTTTCCATCCGGTCAACCCTTGAGCCAGTACTGCCCCTACAAGCACACAACGCATCGCGATGCGACTATTACTGTACACCCACTGTTCATTAGCCTGAGCCTGTATTTCAGTGGCTGAAACTAAAAAGGCCCCACATACAGAGGCACATTTGATGAACAGTCAAAGTGATCAGCAGGGCTCGATCATTCAAGTCAATCAGAAAGACCTCATGGGATTATTTTTGCCCAAGCTCCCGATAGTAACAAGAATGACCTCTGATCATGAAAGGCTAAAGCCAAGTCCACTTCGCAATTGAACTAGTCACAACCAAAATTGTGCCTACCTGCTACGGGTCAATTCAGAGTCAAACCACTGCAATTTGTTACAACTGGTTGCAAGTTGCAACTGCATGTGTCGGACATGTGACGAACTGGGTTTTAGACCTCTGTGCCTTCCTTCTGTTTAGCCTTGCAGTGGCCAGACGCCAATCTGCCAGTGGCATTCTTTTCTTTTGCCTTCCGCGGACTGGTCTGGCCAAAAAGCCAGGCATCCCCTTCATTAAATGAAAAGAGTATATGTTTGGGGTGGGTCATATAATTTTATTTGCTAAAAGAAAAAATCCAACTGACCCAATAAATTCTGATGGTGAAGCTAAATGTCATTCTATTTTGCTATATATGCCATTTGTTTTTGCTTGTTCGCTCATATCATGTCTTTTTGATCTTCTTATATTCGTATTGTTAGTCTTTAACCACATGAACCTTGCATTATTATTCATTATTATTATTCTAGTCATAATAGGTGAACATTCTGTGAAAATAGTAAAAGAAATAGCAAATCTACAAGTTCACAACTCGTCACAAGGTGATGAGCTTCATAGAGCTGCTATTTTTGATGAAGCTGATTTTGGTCTAGCCGCTGTAGAGAAAGTAGTAGTGCAATATTATATAGCTCTATTTTAACCCTGTTTTTTTATGAAAGCTTTTAATAAAACTTTACTTGACAAGAGCATTATTCAACTCTTTATTTAACAATTCTACTGATTAAACTATGTGGAATTGGTGAAAGTGGTGACACAAAGAAATGAGACAAAATTGGAACTGCAAAAGCTGTTACGCTCTCCTGATTGGTTGAAAAATGGCAACTCACCCGAACATGTATTTTCTGTTTATTTAAGAGGTGGACGGGGAGACTTTTACTGAAGAAAAGCTCTATACTGTATAGTGAAAAACTGTATAGTGATGATTAGCCTACTATCAGAGATATAGATAAAGCCCTGATGATTTTTGGCTTATTAACCTGTTAAAATGCCTAACAGATTCTAGCATGTTCACACTTCACACACTAAGTGTGACGTGCATGTGTTCGCCATGTTTTAAAACCTGCAGATTTCACACCCCCATATGTCTCAGAAACACTGAGACTTCTGTACGTTATTTAAAGTGGTATAAATGTATTTGTGAGTGACTTAAATTGATATTTTTGGGTCCTTTTTGTTTGCACCGATCATGCTCTGAAGACCAGAAGAACACTATGTAGATTGTGCAGGGCACAGAGCAACATGTGGGGGGGGGGGGGGGGGGGCTAATTACTTCACGTCTCTGACACCCAGGCCCACAGCACGTCTCTGTAACAATGACAACCTGCTGCTATGTGTCAGGAGGAGGAAACACAACAAACTGGCCTTATTTAGACATGCAAAAGGTCAGTTTCTCCTCTGATGGGGGAGTCACCCAACTCTGCCAGTTCACGTAGCCCCAGTGATACCGCCTCATCCGCCGCTGTAACTTTTTACACACAGTACTCCCACGTCACAGACCCATGGTTTATAGTAATCATGTAATAATGATAATTATAATAATGGATTTTATATATAATGCACTTAAATTTGTATAAATCTCAAAGTGCTAATAAGTGAGTGCCGGTGTAGGCAGAGAAAAGAAGGAGATTTATCCCTCTTGGAAAAGCCAATGATGGTGGCACTCCGTTTAATCAGACAGAGAATGAACAACACAAAACTTGTCGCAGAGGTAAATACGTCAACACCTTGGAGGTGTGTTTCTTCACTTTAAAGGTAACACACTATGCATTGCATTAAAGGAAAATACTGCCTATGGTAAGAGGAACAACCATATTAAACATGGGCAAGAACGCAGTTAATTATACATGTCATTATCAACTGTCCTGTGTGTGCATATCCACCACATTATAGATAGTCAACACAAGAGAAGAATATACAGTCACTCTCATCCAGGGTGCCAAAAAGGTAGATCGCGATCTACCAGTAGATCACAAAGGCTGTACAAGTAGATCACAGGACATGTCCCTAAAGAATATTTAATTTAAACATATAAAAAACTATTTGTGGAATATGCCACTTGAGTTAGGTGACTAGATTGATTGACAAAAGGGGCCTGTAAGCTCAAACTCACAATGCAATATTTTGTATTCAACAGTGTTGCTGTGCACAAATGTCTGTAGCATTACAAATTAAAAACAAAAAAACTGTTAGATTTCTCCCCCTCTATTTCCCATTCCAAGTGCATTTGTCCTATATGTAATGCCAGCACCGCTATTCTAAAGCCCACTCAGGCACATATTTAAACTATTTTCACTTCTTCAGCAATGGTGGGTAGATCTTGTTGAGCTGAGCATTTTAGTTGTTGTAAGATGTCGTACGATGTTGTAAGATGTCGACACATATTTACACCATGCCAGACTTGAGAGTGATGGAGAGAGAGGACATAGGGGACACTGAGGACAGAGGTGGACGTATGAGGGCACACGCGCGCGCACACACACACACACACACACACACACACACACACACACACACACACACACACACACACACACACACACACACACACACACAACACACACACACACACACACACACACACACACACACACACAGAGTTGCTAATCCTCTAATCACAAGGTTTTACTACTTGAACAGATCAAAGTTCGCTCAACATTTTAGGGATAAGACAGATCTGCTCTAAAACCAGACCTCACACAGCTCTACTGCAGCCTGTTCCCTTCTACTGATTATGTCTGGCATTAAAATGGAGGACATGCATGCGCACGTGACCAGTATGACTTCAAGAGCTGCATCTATTTTAAGCCAGTGTGGTTTATGTGTGTGAGTGTGTTTTCTAACAGAAAGTACAAATAAAGGTAAGTTCATACAGAGAGGGGAGGGGGGGGGGGGATGGGGAGACTGGGCCTAGTTGCTAATCCTCCAAGTAATCACAAGGTTTGACTAGTTGATCAGATCAAAGTTCACCTCGTAGCATAGTGGTAACGTATTTGTCTCAATTCCCCAGACAAACTAAAAAACATTTGAGAGTGGCAGAACTTCTGGAAGTACGTGCTCTGGGCTTGTAGATTGTGCTTCCAGCTAAATCAAGGTTGTCAGGTTAACTTATTGAGTTTGAGATGTATTTCCCCCCAGTGCAAAGGTACTGTATAGTCTAGACATCGTAATTTGCATTAGACTGCATGGTCTCTCTCCATAGTATTTCAATTCAGCTCCATTCAAAGTGTGGATAATAAACGTATAGGCTACCTTGTAGTAGGCTAAGGACCGTTTGCAAGGATTCTACACTACATAAAGTCCATTCATCTCCATTGACTTCACTTCAGATTCTGAACACTTGGATGCATCAATACAGTGAGTAGGCTATATGTCATTCTTTAGCTTTTGTATGGCTCATGTAATAATTTGAGCTCATGGAGTGTTTATACATTCTCATACCGGTATTGCCCAGATATTCTCATCTAGAATTAAAGAACAGCAAGCAACAAAAGGTTAGCATTGTGCATTATGTCAAAGGCAACGCTTAACTCAAACTAACCTCAACTCATAAATGTCACCATGATATTTAAACAAGTGTTATAAAATGCCACTGATCTCAGGAACAAGTGGGACTAGAGACCTCAGCATCAGACATTAATGAGGACTCAGGGCAAAAAGTATGCAGAAAGTTACTGATATGCCACTGGAAATGCTGGGGCAAAAGATTACCTTATCATGAATTCCAATGTTTTTGATTTATTTGTTAACAACATGTTCACATTTCATTATTCTATAATATACAAAGTTTTACGGATAGCAATCTGAATACACTGTAACGTAAAGTCAAAACTCTGACGACAACTGTAAATGTTAAATTGGACCTCTATGCCTACTAGAAATATCACATATAATACGATACACATACACAGAATATCTTATATCCCCACCCACAATTTGGGACACATTTGTGTAAATTAAAATGATATCATAGTATCATAGTATATGCATAATTGGATATATATGCGCCATATAAATTTGAGATATTATTATTATTGTAATATGATGTCTGTCTATGTTCCATCCAGGGACAGTATGCAGGTGCTGAGTGGACCCTGGGCTGACATGGCTCTGCTCTACAGACAGACAGACAGCTCTCTGCCTGTCTGTCTGTTAGTCCTGCTGCTGTTTCTGTCTGTCTGCCTCCTGCTGGTACAGCTGACTGTCTACCTCACATGGAAGCTCGGAGAGGGTGAGACTCATGATCACATCTTAATGTCTGGATGCTGTCAATGTGTTCACAAGAGACACGTGTAGATTAGGCCTACTGTACAGGCTTTTACCTCCCACTGGGGCTGCAGTGCACACTACAATACATGTACTGTATGTGTTCTGTATTCAGAAGGTAACTTTACATTTAAACGTAACATTATTCCACAGTTACCAGACACTTATAAAGCCACCAAACTTCTAGCGTTGGTAAAGGTGAAAACATTGTTTCCTGTCATGACGGACATAACAGAGCTCAAGCTCACAGCCTCAATAATAAAGCACTAACCATGTGTACAATGATGCCATTTAATTCTGTGTTGTTTTAGTCAAGTCACTTTTAAACCACATCCTCTGTCAAAGCTGGCCTTCCCTTCCCTCTGCAGGCTTTCATTTCACAAAATGCTGTTGACATGATATCTCTTCTGATTGATTGATTGATTGATTGATGATTGATTACCTTATTAACAGTTTGCAGAAAAGAGCACAAGAAAGTACAGTTCAATGCAAGGTCTGCTAAGAGGATTTATAATATTATAAGCCAAGAAAGCGCTATGGCTTGTTTCCATTGGGTTCCTTCATATTCAATTAATGTGAACATCTGAACTCCAGTTAATATAAACCACAATAAATGCTTTCATTGAACTTTATATGTGTCATGACTCATGCACAAACACACACCTCTATATCTCCATTAATCTCCTCGTCCTCTTTGCTCTCGTCTCCAAGTTGAAGCTGAGCTGTCAGACCTCCCACGGGATAGAAGCAGCACCATCTACTGGCCACGGAACAAAACTACATCCCCTAGACACAGAACTGACACTGGTTCAGTCACACACTTGACCAGTGTTGGGTGTAACGGCGCTATTAATAACGGCGTTATGTAACGGTCTACTTTTATTGGTAATGGAATAAAATAACCAATTCATTTTGCAATTTAGTAGTTAGGCACTTTTATCTGTACTACTTTGTGGTATTGGTACTAGTAAAAACAACTACTGCTGTACAAGGACTTCTTCCACCACTGGAGACTACCATCAAACATTATGTGCAATGGAATTAAATCAACAGATTATGATGATTAAGTATTAAGTTTCTTTATGCTTTTGTAGGCTACTATGACTACTGTACTCACCAAAGTGAAATAAGAAATGGTTTAGGTTTATTGTCTGTAATTCACTTATGTTGGGAAAGTTTGAGAGCAAGAGTGTCTGTCCTGTTGTCTGTTTTGTTTGTCTGTTCATATTTGTCATTGTTTAACTGTTTTTTGTTTTTGTTTTATGTTTATCACATTTATATGTCTTTATTATGTATTGTATGTGGAACATTTACATTGCCTGTTATTTCTTTCATTTTATCTAACAGAACTACTCATTATCATTGTCGATAATATTCTGATGTTGTCATACAAAAAATGCCTAATAAAAACAGTATTAAAAAAAAAAAAAGGTTTATTAAAATAGAAATAAAAACAGAAGAACAATGCTATTATGCATGAACTGTTTAACATAACAGTTTAGATGTTCGCATATTTTATGTATAGAACTATTTAAACTTTTATATTTATATTTTTCGTATTATGCTAGTTAATGGCGTAATGATTTGCCCATTGTCACAGACCCCTGCAGTTTGTTTGGCCTACTAGGGCCTGCATGTGTGGTTTGTTAGGGAGGCATATGTCTTTGCTTCCCACAGGTTCTGAATTGCCAATCAGTGCTTTGGGACTGGGAGCACCTGGCCAGTAGTCCCAGTGTGCTCTATAAAGGGCTGGCTCACTCTCTCTCCTTCCATGAGAGCAGCACCATTCAACACCCCACACTACACTCACCAGACATCCACTCACTTACACTACTGATCTACTGATTAACACACTCCACCTTAGTACTGTAGTATTGTTTGTTTGTTTTGATTCATGTAAGTTGTAAATAAATATTGGTTTGTGCACTTTTAAACAGCCGTGTGTCTTCCTCCTTTGTTATGGCCCAAGAGCCAGGTCATAACACCATAAATGGAGATACATTATGTTAAAGTACTGATTTCTGTTTTCATAGACCTGGCGAATTTTGCTCACATCTTTTGCGGACAGCTTTTGCGGAAAGCTTTTCATTTGTAGTAGCCTATAGGATACTCTACCATACAGATTGGACAAAATAAATGTATTGTTCAAAAAAGTTATATAGTAGTAAAAGTACAAATTGCAAAGTTCGTTTTAAAGCAGATCTCTACAAGCTGCATGTATGTAGATCTGAATGTGAGCTTGTAGATCTTATAGATTAAAAAAAATACACATTTAATTGCTTCAACTAAAACTCTACTACAAAAATAAAGAAAATAGCACAACTCAAACATTTTCAACAAGCACAGAATGCAAAAATGTGGGCTGCCAGGTTAACGATGTCCAGCTGTGCTAACCTGAAGTCTTTGTGGTTGTAGAAGTCCCAGGCGGTGGGGTGACACTCCACCTGTCGTCCGTCGGTGGGTTTCTCCAGCATGGACTCCTTCCAGAACTCTGGAGGCATCTCCATGAGACCCAACGAGGTGTAGAACTCCTCCGCAACACGGAACATGTGTGTGGCATTGTAGTTCTGATGGAGCAACACAGAACATGTGTGTGGCATTATAGTTCTGATGGAGCAACACAGAATATGTGTGTGGCGTTATAGTTCTGATGGAGATAGATGGAGAACGTGTGTGTGGCATTATAGTTCTGATGGAGATAGATGGAGAACATGTGTGTGGCATTATAGTTCTGATGGAGATAGATGGAGAACATGTGTGTGGCATTATAGTTCTGATGGAGCAAGACAGAACATGTTTGTGGCATTATAGTTCTGATGGAGCAACACAGAACATGTGTGTGGCATAGTTCTGATGGAGCAACACAGAACATGTGTGTGGCATTATAGTTCTGATGGAGCAACACAGAACATGTGTGTGGCATTATAGTTCTGATGGAGCAACACAGAACATGTGTGTGGAATTATAGTTCTGATGGAGCAACACAGAACATGTGTGTGGCATTATAGTTCTGATGGAGCAACACAGAACATGTGTGTGGCATTATAGTTCTGATGGAGCAACACAGAACATGTGTGTGGAATTATAGTTCTGATGGAGCAACACAGAACATGTGTGTGGCATTATAGTTCTGATAGAGCAACACGGAACATGTGTGTGGCATTATAGTTCTGATAGAGCAACACAGAACATGTGTGTGGCATTATAGTTCTGATCGAGTAACACAGAACATGCGTGTGGTATAGATCTGACGGAGTAACACAGAACATGCGTGTGGTATAGATCTGACGGAGCAGTAGGGATGAGTGTATGAGTCAAATTCATATCAGGATGTCTGTCTGTAGTCAAGGATCATAATGGAAACGAGTCTTTTTTAATCCTGTGTTATTTCAGCAAGTGTTTATATTGTATAAGCCTCCTTCTTCAGTCATGAGGAACACAAATGCTCAGAACTGCACAGGTGCTACACAGACAATACAATAAGAAGAACAACAAGAACATGTCTGTGACTTGGTAACTTCCCTCTGATATATCCACACTTTTCCTGGGCTGTGTGTGCTCCAGTTCCTGTTGATTTAATTGGATATCATTGGTCATCTGACCAGTTTCATTGGCTTTCATTGGATCAAATCGACAGGAACTGGAGCACACACAGCCCAGGAAAAGTGTGGATAGGCCTATATGCTTTGCATCACTATCTTCAGCACCAAGGACAGCAAAGTACAGTAGGTCAGAGTTCACAGAGAAGAGGGAGAAAAAGACAACAATTTCACTTGAAATTGGACACCTGTAGGACTATATACACAATAAAAAAAGACGGTGGTTTTGCATTTAAATTGGAGTTCTGAACAGATTATAGTTTGACAAACTTCACTTTTGGTGTTGAATACAGTTTGGTCATGGTGCTACAAATTGTGTTGTACTGTAAAGGAGGACAGAAAAGGGGAGCAATCATTGTTCAATTGCAGTTATATTATATACAGTACATCCAATGTATAATAGCATGTTACTTTATGGAAATCTGGCATTGAATAGTTGCATCTATCTATCATCTATCCACACACACACAATCACACACACACACACACACACACACACACACACACACACACACACACACACACACACACACACACACACACACACACACACACACACACACACACACACACACACACACACACACACACACACACACACACACACACACACAATTAGCAATACAGTATATCCAGTCTCTGTCGGGTGACAGGCTGCCAGGTAACAGTCTGTGTCAATCTTCCAGGTATAGCAAACACGACAAGCATGCACATGGTGCTACTGTACTTATCATGGCTCATGGAAGATACATTATTTTCATTGATTGCAGCAAGAAGAGGCACTCTACTTGTTTCAAGCATCTCTAGGCTGGGCCAACAAAGGAAGAGGGCCATCAGGATGTAACATTTCACATTAAAATAATGTCTCAATCTGTAGGAAAGGCATTATCATTCCTATTATTTAACTGATTCCCAAACACTGGGTCAGAACCCATTTGTTGCTCGTTTAAAAATGTCAAAGAAAAGAAAATCAAAAGAAAAAAAAATCAAAAGAATTTCTGATCTACAAGCTCACAATGTGTTGTTGCGTTGTGAGCTTGGCTTGCAGAGCTAAAGAGCTTATATTTCCACTAGGTTGGGTCATGGGAAAAAAAAGAGCCCCTCCGGCTCCTACACACTTTGGAAGGCAATTTTAATAACCTTTTAAGAAATACTGTAGGCCTACGCTCTTTTTGCTAGCATCTGCATCGCCATCAGAGTGGTGATAGGAACTCTCAACTCAGCACATCATGGCTTTCTTTGGAATAACAACTATGGGGCATCAGAACCCCATTGGGGATAAAAAAGAGGAGTGTCTCTTTCACAAGGTAATTGATATGCAAGCCAATAGCTCTGCTCTGGAGTAACCTCTTGTATTAGTAATACTGACTGTAACGGCAATCTTTTCCCTTCCAATGTATATTTGCACGTTACTTCACAGGTGCTGGGATAGTGATCCAACGCAGATTAGGCCTACTAACAGAAACATAACAGATGGATGTCATGTCTTCAATCCAGTTTTGGTGTATTTATTGAGCAAGTTAGTTGAGCAGTTGAAATGAACATACCAGTGAAGTTATTGTAGAGGTTTGTCTGTCTCTGTTCTGCTGGTAAGAAGCGGTGTGCTCCCACCATTCCCTGTGTGTCCTATCAGATCTGATTAATGCACCTGAGTGACCCTCTAAATACACACCCAGTTCTGTCAAATCTAAAGCCCGCCACCAAGTGTTCAAAAATACTATGCCAACCTAACCAATATAGCATCATAATGGCTCCTACAACAAATACATTGACTTGTTAATATCTCCTTATACTTTTTATTTGCCACACTGCCTTATATTGAGATTTGTTTTTTAACATTCTCCTGAACTTATTATTTTTCTGTTATATTTTCTTATTTATTTATTTAGTTCGTTTTTACTGTCTTCAATGTGGTAGTGTGTGTGTGTGTGTGTGTGTGTGTGTGTGTGTGTGTGTGTGTGTGTGTGTGTGTGTGTGTGTGTGTGTGTGTGTGTGTGTGTGTGTGTGCGCGTGCGAGTTTCTGTGAGTGCGTGCGTGTTTTTGTGAGTGTGTGTGTGGGGGGGCCGGGGGGATGGGGGGGTGGGGGGGACTATGACTAACACTTTATCTCTTCCCCTTATGTTAAAATGTGCTTTGTCTTTTTATTTTTTTAAATGTAGGCTACATTGCTACATCGTTGTCACATCACTAATCACTACTAATCACTAATCACTAATCAAAATGTTGATTTACGAGACACACTATTATGTGCTTGATGTGTCAAGTCACCCCTATTTGTTTAATCTATTCAGATGTATTCATATAGGATAGCATTTATTGTATGCATTTATTTATAATAACATGTGACCTTTAATCATCATCAATGGTATAAATTTATTGAAAAAAAGTTTAATTTTTACTACTGAAACTTCATGTGCTCTGGACTCACATTAGGTCAAACATTTAAATGGCCCAACACAGGTTGTGATGGTGAAGGTATACATTTCGTGTAATTTGCTGAAAAGTGTGTTTGTATATAGTTTTCAAACTTCCTTATTTTGTCAACTGTCGTCACTGTGCTCTGCATGGTCAATATGTCATCATACGTTTAGTGTGTGTGTGTGTGTGTGTGTGTGTGTGTGTGTGTGTGTGTGTGTGTGTGTGTGTGTGTGTGTGTGTGTGTGTGTGTGTGTGTGTGTGTGTGCGTGCGTGCAGTGCACACAGTGGGTGGATGGAACACCACTGACAACACAGTGAGACATTTTACATGTGTTTCTATATTCTATTCTATCATTCTATCAAAGTCACTGTATGAGAGTGACTGAGTGGATGTGGTTAAACTTACAGCATGTTGTTTACTCAGCAGGTACTGGGCCAGTGGACAGCCTGGTAACTATCTTTACTGGGACTGTGCATACTACAAGGATGGAGGATGGCATAATAAATATTGTTCTACTCAAACAACAAGCAACACAATCTGTGAGAAGTGAAATTTAACTTCATTGATTTAACTCCAGCTTAGTGTTCTGCTTTTAATTCAATTAAACCCAGTAAATTATTAGTAAACTCTTGTACCCTTAATCATATTAACACAAACAACCAACCATCATTGCACCATTTTGGAAAAATATAATCTTTTGAACTTTCAGACATCTATATCTATAAATGTCTAAAAGATGTGGCTCCTCCTCCTCCTCCTCTCAAGGGGTTTATACACAGGAAGAGAGACGACGGTTATGGAACCAGATCTGTATCCAGGGGTGACTGTGAGGTACAGAAAGGTGTCAGAAAGTCTGCCTTCAGTCAAAATGTTATTTCCATGAAAGGTTGTCAATACTGGAATGAGCTCCCTGTCACACTAAGGAAGATGCCCACTTTCACAGCTTTTAAAGGACAATTGAAAAAGTGGCAAAAAAAAAATTAACCCGTTTTGTGTCCACATTAGAGTTGGCACCCTAGCAATAGTTTAAAAATAAAATCTTATTTTCTCTTTTTACTGTGCTGGAAATGCATTATGTTTTTGTATGCTGTTCTCTAAATGCGCCACGTCTCTCTGTGTGTGTGTGTGTGTGTGTGTGTGTGTGTGTGTGTGTGTGTGTGTGTGTGTGTGTGTATGTGTGTGTCATAGGCAGACCTGTATCCCGAGAGAAGACAGACTATGCACTCACTGCACACAAAATGAAGTGGAAACCGAGCTACACTTCCTAACCATCTGTCCATTGTACCAAGACATCAGAGACACATACTTCCCACAGATTACAACCACACACAGAGATTTTGAAAACATGACCAATGACAAAAAAATCCCATATCTGCTGGGCGAAGTACAACAATGTGCAAACACAGCAGCAAGATTTGTGAGTTGCTGTCAAGGATATCAAATGGAACACAACCACCGTAAAGACTAATCATTGTGTATATTCCTGCACTATACCTGCATCGAGTGACCATGGTACATAGAATTTGAACTATTGAAGATTCTGACCTTCAAATGTACATAACTTTTGTTTTGATTGTATTGCTTTATTGTTGTATTGTTCTTTCTGCTTTGGCAATGTAAACGTATGTTTTCTAATGCCAATAAAGCCCTTTGAATTGAATTGTGTGTGTGTGTGTGTGTGTGTGTGTGTGTGTGTGTGTGTATGGTTGTAATGCAAGAACCGTTCGCCCCACCAACTTCACCATTGTATAACGATAATACATTCATTTTATTCTACAGATATATTGTGTACTGTTTTTGCTTTTTTGTTTTCATTATAGCTTTTTGAGCTTTTCAAAATGTTATTGCTGTCACACTGTTGAGGTTTTAGTACAATAATTTCACTGACTGCAATGTTGTTACAGCTGTTGTTCATTATGACAAATAAACTATTAAATTAATGGTGAGAGTAGGAACGCAGATTGCCAACAAAGATGGGCCAGAAGGCAAAGCTCTCTGTCTACCGAGCAATCTTCGTTAAAAAAAAAACACAGGAAGTGTGGAGATGATCTTTAAAATGATCTTTTTTTTTGTTGTAAACAATGACATGCTGCCCATGCCCATTTGTGAGTCAGTCGGTCAACACATGATCACCAATGATCTCTCTTTTTTGTTTAGGCTACTGTGTATAGAATATAGATTGATGTTTCAGTGCATGTCCACATTTGAAAAGATTTTGTTCTAGGAACCCCCATACGATTTCTGAGATTATTCCAAATGTTTCACAATGTTTCAAAAATAGCTTGAAGTTGGGCTATTTTTTTATGTTTAAAGTATGAATTAGGTTTAAGGTGGTAAAACAGTTAAGTCATTTTACATCCTCAAGGACCCATTGGGGTCTCCTGATTGCTAGGTAGTAGTAGGAGTAGAGACAGAGCATTTATTCCTCGACTGGTCAGGACTGCCACTATAGCAATGGCAGTGCGAGTGACAATGATCCAGTTGTCTTACTTAAATGGTGCATTTTATATAGCACCTTTATCCAATGCGCTTTACATAGATTGTGCATTAGACCGAAATGTAGTCTTTTAAAAATATTTCCCAAATCTTGTAGTGTAGGCTAAAGGGTCAAAGGTGTAAAATGCTGTCCATTTATCAGTTATAGTCATAGTCAGGCCTTCATCTTTTTAGTGTGCATGTTTGGTGCATGAGTGTATGTTCTGTTTGTTGTCATGTACACCGCGTCTCAGACTCTCAAAGCCGGTTCTGTGCACCTTTTCAAGAATCTACGCCCTTGTAAGGACCTATAGTTCAGTTGTATGTGTCCTTCTCTGACCACAAACGGTTTTTACATCCTGCTCTACAGAAGTAAAGACAACAGGAAAGAGACAAAGCAGAGAATACTTTTGGGGGTTAGAGTATTAAAGTCAGACATGATCAGACAGCAACTCAGAGTGCACATGAAGGCCAATGTAGGACAACACAGATATTGAACAATGTGAGTATGATACAAATTTTAAAATGCAGTATTTATACATAGTACATCATATAATAGTTAATTATATAAAACATTTATAAGCAAAGACAAAACAATAGTTTGTTTGTGAATTATTTTTCAATCATTTATAACTATATGGTAATAACCCTAGAAAACTAAACCCGGGTGATTTTCACAAATACTTTTATATACTTTTACTGTCCTCCAATGATTAGCATACTTTTACTGATTAATGTCCATTGTCCATACATTTTGTTTTGTCCTTGTTTTATTTAGTTTTATTATCATTATGCTGTTCTTTTCCGTCACAGTGGTGATCCAGTGGGATCAAAGATGGAGGAGTCAGGGAGGAGAGGCAGGAGGAGGAAGGAGGTGAACGTTGTGACGTCAGACAGTCTCCCAGAAGACTCACAGGAGGCTACAGGAGATCAAGGTACACATGAACACAATTACACTGTTCTATCTCTCTTCTGCTGCTTTAATGTCACCAAATATTGATACTACTTATGTTAAAAGGATTGAACCCAAGCAACCACTATATATGGCTTGTTGTTTCCACTGGGGTCCCTGTATTCAAGTCATGGACATTTAAAGTAGTAGTTATCAATGGTTACAAGGGACATGCCGACATTTTTGGACCAATAACAATCAAAGAAACATTATGATTTGGAACTTCTCTCATTATCTTCCTCCAGGCCTGTGTGTTTTCACCACTGTCGCTGTTTGTGTCCATGTGTGGCGGTCTGTGTAGAGCTAATAGCCTATTTCAGGGGTTCTCAATGTTTTTGGCTGGGGACCCCCGGAAATGCTTTGGCCATGTCTCACGACCCCCTCCCCGCCCCCCTCCCCACCCCCAATATAATCATTAAGGAAGGTTTATGCATGTACTATGTGTAGCCTACTAGGCCTATTGGACACCGCTGAATCGATCGGCCATACAATTTGTGTGCGAGGCCACGTTACATTCTGGCCTATACTGTTGACTTGAACTGTCGTATAATCAAAATGTTCCCCTGGATTGCTTGGATCATGGTGCAACTCACAGCTTTGGACATGCCAATCTCCAATATTATAAATATGTTACAGTACAAGAGAGAAAAACTGGTGCACCAAATCACTTAATTATATCATATATTCACTGTTTTCTTTGAAAGTAAACATTGAAACTGATCAATATGAACGTTGAACTGTATTATCGTATACAACTGTATCCTCCAGTTGCCCAGAGAGAACAGAGAATCCAGAGAAAACTCACCATCGAGAGAGACATCGTCAGAGGGTGTGCAGTGATTCTTACTATGCTGTGTGTTCTAATAGCAATAAGAACCACAGACATGGCCCTGCAATGTGAGTACCACTATTTGACAAAAGTCACTTCCTCACTTTTTATAGCTTATAAACCAAACCCTATTTGCACAGTTAAAGTTTACATTATTATACTTAGTATTATACATTATACTCAGTAATTCTCAACCTTTTTAACCAAAAGATCCCTTAGGGGTCCATATTCTCTCCAATTGTACACACTCAAAGTTAAGACATGAGGATTGTACACAATCCAAAAACATTTATTTTTTTCTTCTTCTCAAATCAAAATGTCCACGCAGATGCTTAACCTCATCATGAACAGTAGCAATAACTGTCTGTATCATCCATTTCTGTCCATGCAGATCGTTCACCCAGTAACAGCATGACCAACGACACTCTGGTGCATCATTATAACACGCTAAAGTCCAGCTACGATAACCAGACCCTGGATAATACCCAGATAAATATCCTCAACACCAACCTGAACCAGGAGAAGGACCAGTTAAAGTCTGACAACACAAACCTGAACCAGGAGAAGGACCTGCTTCAAAGTGAAGTAAACCAGCTGAAGACACAGATAGCAGGTGAGAGAAGATACAAAATAAATTAAAATGGTATAAATCAAATAATAGTAGTGGAGTCAAAACTAACTACAATATTTGCCTCTGAGAAGTAGTGAAGTGTAGAAGTATAAAGTAGGTCCATCGCAAACTTGAAATACTTGAAAATACCAGGAATGTTTACTTGAGTTAATGTATGCAGAAAACACCATTGATAAAGTAGATGAATAGTTTTACCCTCCACTCCACCTCTGACTACTATTATTATTACAACTATGTGTTAGAAAATCTCCTGTTTGATGTTTTCAGACAGGCCGTGTCCCTGTGGATGGACGAAGTTTGGATGGAGCTGTTACTACATAACTACTGGAGGGAAATCATGGCAGCAAAGTAGAGACGAGTGTCGGAGTCTAGGAGCTGATCTGGTGGTCATTAACAGTAGAGAAGAGCAGGTTAGTGTGTGTGTGTGTGTGTGTGTGTGTGTGTGTGTGTGTGTGTGCGTGTGTCGATCATTATAGTGAAGTGTATTGAAAATAATTAATGATGATTCAATCATGTACAAATAATCAGGTATTCATCAGAGGGTTGAACCCTGGGGGGCGTTATGGATCATGGATTGGTCTGACCAGGACTCAGGGCAGCTGGAAGTGGGTGGATGGAACACCACTGACAACACAGTGAGACATTTGACATGTTTTCATTGTAATCAAAGTCTATCAAAGTCACTTTATTTGAGTGACTGAGTGGATTAAATAAATACATTGTTTATTGTGCAGGTACTTGGACAATGGAAATCATCTTGATGGATACAAGAACTGTGCAGTCTACAGGCACTATGACCCTGGAACATGGTATAATGTGGTATGTTCAGGTACATGGGTCTCAATCTGTGAGACTAAGTGATGTTTGTTTTCACTTCATTGATGAAACTGCAGTTCAGTGTTCTGCTGCTACGGCAGTAATTAGTAGTGAAAATGATAAAAACTCAAAAAATATATATATCTTGAAGTACTACATGTTGTACTGTACCTATAACCACTTTAACACAAACCAACAACTATACAGTATGATGCTTTAGCATGTTATTAATTTGGCTTTCAAACCTTGACCCTATTCCCCACAGCGTGTCACACCACAATGCATTGTGAGCTTGTAGATCAGCTATTTTCACAGTGAAGATAGTGCAGAAGTTCTCAAAGTGTGGTGCGGGGGCCCCTAGGAGTCATTGGTGTGGTTTCAGTGGGTCGCCAGATAAATATTTTTTTGTACATTTTAGAAAAATCTACACATTTATAATTTAGACTTAGTCTCTGGGGTCTCTGACATAAAGACCTTTAGATGGGGGTCTGCGGCCAAATACATATCAATTACATAAATTTGGGGGTCCTTGACATGAAAATGTTAGAGCCCTGGGCGACCCCAGTCAGAGTAGTTCTATTTCGATGAAGCGATTTGATGTAGAAAGAAAATGTTGGAGGACCAAGAATAGAGCCCTGAGGGCAGGATCATGCAGGATGGGTTGGGTTGGAAATCTTTCATGTCCTAAACGTTTTATTTTTATTATCATTTTTAAAACATGTTAAAATAGATTATCTACAAATGGTAAATTTGTATTTTTATATAGTGCCTTTATCCAAGGCGCTTTACAGAGATTGTGCATTACATTCACCCATTCACACATCGATGCCGGGGGAAACCATGCAAGGCACCAACCTGCACATCGGGAGCAATTCGGGGTTCAGAGTCTTGCTCAAGGACACTTTCGACAACAACTCTGGGGGAGCCGGTGTTCGAACTGGGAACCTTGCGGTTTCTATCCGGTCAACCCCTGAGCCAGTACTGCCCATACAAGCACACAACGCATCGCAATGCGACTATTACTGTACACCCACTGTTCATTAGCCTGAGCCTGTATTTCAGTGGCTGAAACTAAAAAGGCCCCACATACAGAGGCACATTTGATGAACAGTCAAAGTGATCAGCAGGGCTCGATCATTCAAGTCAATCAGAAAGACCTCATGGGATTATTTTTGCCCAAGCTCCCGATAGTAACAAGAATGACCTCTGATCATGAAAGGCTAAAGCCAAGTCCACTTCGCAATTGAACTAGTCAACCAAAATTGTGCCTACCTGCTACGGGTCAATTCAGAGTCAAACCACTGCAATTTGTTACAACTGGTTGCAAGTTGCAACTGCATGTGTCGGACATGTGACGAACTGGGTTTTAGACCTCTGTGCATGCCTTCCTTCTGTTTAGCCTTGCAGTGGCCAGACGCCAATCTGCCAGTGGCATTCTTTTCTTTTGCCTTCCGCGGACTGGTCTGGCCAAAAAGCCAGGCATCCCCTTCATTAAATGAAAAGAGTATATGTTTGGGGTGGGTCATATAATTTTATTTGCTAAAAGAAAAAATCCAACTGACCCAATAAGTTCTGATGGTGAAGCTAAATGTCATTCTATTTTGCTATATATGCCATTTGTTTTTGCTTGTTCGCTCATATCATGTCTTTTTGATCTTCTTATATTCGTATTGTTAGTCTTTAACCACATGAACCTTGCATTATTATTCATTATTATTATTCTAGTCATAATAGGTGAACATTCTGTGAAAATAGTAAAAAAAATAGCAAATTTACAAGTTCACAACGCGTCACAAGGTGATGAGCTTCATAGAGCTGCTATTTTTGATGAAGCTGATTTTGGTCTAGCCGCTGTAGAGAAAGTAGTAGTGCAATATTATATAGCTCTATTTTAACCCTGTTTTTTTTATGAAAGCTTTTAATAAAACTTTACTTGACAAGAGCATTATTCAACTCTTTATTTAACAATTCTACTGATTAAACTATGTGGAATTGGTGAAAGTGGTGACACAAAGAAATGAGACAAAATTGGAACTGCAAAAGCTGTTACGCTCTCCTGATTGGTTGAAAAATGGCAACTCACCCAAACATGTATTTTCTGTTTATTTAAGAGGTGGAGGGACGGGGAGACTTTTACTGAAGAAAAGCTCTATACTGTATAGTGAAAAACTATAGTGAGTGACTAAGTGATGATTAGCCTACTATCAGAGATATAGATAAAGCCCTGATGATTTTTGGCTTATTAACCTGTTAAAATGCCTAACAGATTCTAGCATGTTCACACTTCACACACTAAGTGTGACGTGCATGTGTTCGCCATGTTTTAAAACCTGCAGATTTCACCCCCCCATATGTCTCAGAAACACTGAGACTTATGTACGTTATTTAAAGTGGTATAAATGTATTTGTGACTTAAATTGATATTTTTGGGTCCTTTGTTTGCACCGATCATGCTCTGAAGACCAGAAGAACACTATGTAGATTGTGCAGGGCACAGAGCAACATGTGGTTCACAAAGATATAAATGAGAATTTTCTAAATTAACTCAAACTGTGCTCATAAAAGCATGGCAGTGTCTATTATGTATACATTATGTCTGGTATTAAAAGGCTGAACTGGGAGGACATGCGTGTCCAGTGTATGATTTTTCAGTTCATTAGAAGAAAAAATATTATTGAGGACAGTATACATGTAGTCACGTGACGACGGTGACTTGCATGAGATGTATGTGCTCGCCACATCCTAAAACCTTCTCGCTGCAGCATGTTTTAAGCGAGAGGGGAACTCAGATGAGATAAGAATGGACTTCACGTCTCTGACACCCAGGCCCACAGCACGTCTCTGTAACAATGACAACCTGCTGCTATGTGTCAGGAGGAGGAAACACAACAAACTGGCCTTATTTAGACATGCAAAAGGTCAGTTTCTCCTCTGATGGGGGAGTCACCCAACTCTGCCAGTTCACGTAGCCCCAGTGATACCGCCTCATCCGCCGCTGTAACTTTTTACACAGTACTCCCACGTCACAGACCCATGGTTTATAGTAATCATGTAATAATGATAATTATAATAATGGATTTTATATATAATGCACTTAAATTTGTATAAATCTCAAAATGCTAATAAGTGAGTGCTGGTGTAGGCAGAGAAAAGAAGGAGATTT
Organism: Protomyctophum parallelum; assembly: GCF_964188405.1. Lineage (NCBI taxonomy): Eukaryota > Metazoa > Chordata > Actinopteri > Myctophiformes > Myctophidae > Protomyctophum > Protomyctophum parallelum. The sequence goes on along the minus strand of NC_139705.1, from coordinate 47,921,743 downwards.
ATCCCTCTTGGAAAAGCCAATGATGGTGGCACTCTGTTTAATCAGACAGAGAATGAACAACACAAAACTTGTTGCAGAGGTAAATACGTCAACACCTTGGAGGTGTGTTTCTTCACTTTAAAGGTAACACACTATGCATTGCATTAAAGGAAAATACTGCCTATGGTAAGAGGAACAACCATATTAAACATGGGCAAGAACGCAGTTAATTATACATGTCATTATCAACTGTCCTGTGTGTGCATATCCACCACATTATAGATAGTCAATACAAGAGAAGAATATACAGTCACTCTCATCCAGGGTGCCCAAAAGGTAGATCGCGATCTACCAGTAGATCACAAAGGCTGTACAAGTAGATCACAGGACATGTCCCTAAAGAATATTTAATTTAAACATATAAAAAACTATTTGTGGAATATGCCACTTGAGTTAGGTGACTTGATTGATTGACAAAAGGGGCCTGTAAGCTCAAAGTCACAATGCAACAGTGTTGCTGTGCACAAATGTCTGTAGCATTACAAATTAAAAACAAAAAAAACTGTTAGATTTCTCCCCCTCTATTTCCCATTCCAAGTGCATTTGTCCTATATGTAATGCCAGCACCGCTATTCTAAAGCCCACTCAGGCACATATTTAAACTATTTTCACTTTTTCAGCAATGGTGGGTAGATCTTGTTGAGCTGATCATTTTAGTTGTTGTAAGATGTCGACACATATTTACACCATGCCAGACTTGAGAGAGTGATGGAGAGAGAGGACATAGGGGACACTGAGGACAGAGGACAGTGGTGGACGTATGAGAACACAGGCACACACACAGGCAGGCACACACACACACACACACACACACACACACACACACAAACACACACACACACACACACACACAGTTGCTAATCCTCTGATCACAAGGTTTGACTACTTGAACAGATCAAAGTTCGCTCAACATTTTAGGGATAAGACAGATCTGCTCTAAAACCAGACCTCACACAGCTCTACTGCAGCCTGTTCCCTTCTACTGATTATGTCTGGCATTAAAATGGAGGACAGGACATGCATGCGCATTTGCCCAGTATGACTTTTCAAGAGCTGCATCTACTATAAGCCAGTGTGGTTTATGTGTGTGAGTGTGTTTTCTAACTGAAAGTACAAATAAAGGTAAGTTCATACAGAGAGGGGGGAGGGGGGGGGGGTGGGAGACTGGGCCTAGTTGCTAATCCTCCAAGTAATCACAAGGTTTGACTAGTTGATCAGATCAAAGTTCACCTCGTAGCATAGTGGTAGCGTATTTGTCTCAATTCCCCAGACAAACTAAAAATATTTTGAGAGTGGCAGAACTTCTGGAAGTACGTGCTCTGGGCTTGTAGATTGTGCTTCCAGCTAAATCAAGGTTGTCAAGTTAACTTATTGAGTTTGAGATGTATTTCGCCCCAGTGCAAAGGTACTGTATAGTCTAGATATCGTAATTTGCATTAGACTGCATGGTCTCTCTCCATAGTATTTCAATTCAGCTCCATTCAAAGTGTGGATAATAAACGTATAGGCTACCTTGTAGTAGGCTATGGACCGTTTGCAAGGATTCTACACTACATAAAGTCCATTCATCTCCATTGACTTCACTTCAGATTCTGAACACTTGGATGCATCAATACAGTGAGTAGGCTATATGTCATTCTTTAGCTTTTGTATGGCTCATGTAATAATTTGAGCACATGGAGTGTTTATACATTCTCATACCAGTATTGCCCAGATATTCTCATCTAGAATTAAAGTACAGCAAGCAACAAAACAAATTTTTTCCTGTCCTCAGACAGCCCCTCTTACTGAGGTGTTGTGTCAGAGTTTTTTTTATTTGTTGCAGATCCAAAATCCAACCCCCCACCCTCGTCCCAAGTTCCCGTGCCTACACAATGCAACTGTATGTGATATGATGACTCCATCGCTCCCCTCCCTCTCTGTCAATACCCCTCACCCATTCTATGTCTTCTACCCCCCCCCCCCCCCCCCCCCTCTATGTTTTCTTTTTCTTTTTCTATGATGCAAGAAAGATGTATTTCCAATATAGCGCCGTCCATGGCAGCTGTGGTAACTGCATTTGTAACTGTATTCTGCTGTTCACCGTAACAAATTCCTAACATGTTTTACATGTATGGCAATAAAGGCTTCCGATTCTGATTCTGAAAAGGTTAGCATTGTGCATTATGTCAAAGGCAACGCTTAACTCAAACTAACCTCAACACATAAATGTCACCATGATATTTAAACAAGTGTTATAAAATGCCACTGATCTCAGGAACAAGTGGGACTAGAGACCTCAGCATCAGACATTAATGAGGACTCAGGGCAAAAAGTATGCAGAAAGTTACTGATATGCCACTGGAAATGCTGGGGCAAAAGATTACCCTATCATGAATTCCAATGTTTTTGATTTATTTGTTAACAACATGGTCACATTTAATTATTCTATAATATACAAAGTTTTACGGATAGCAATCTGAATACACTAACGTAAAGTCAAACCTCTGACGACAACTGTAAATGTTAAATTGGACCTCTATGCCTACTAGAAATATCACATAATACGATACACATACACATAATATCTTATATCCCCACCCACAATTTGGGACACATTTGTGTAAATTAAAATGATATCATAGTATCATAGTATATGCATAATTGGATATATATATGCGCCATATAAATTTGAGATATTATTATTATTGTAATATGATGTCTATGTTCCATCCAGGGACAGTATGCAGGTGCTGAGTGGACCCTGGGCTGACATGGCTCTGCTCTACAGACAGATAGACAGTCAGACAGACAGCTCTCTGCCTGTCTGTCTGTTAGTCCTGCTGCTGTTTCTGTCTGTCTGCCTCCTGCTGGTACAGCTGACTGTCTACCTCACATGGAAACTCAGAGAGGGTGAGACTCATGATCACATATTAATGTCTGGATGCTGTCAATGTGTTCACAAGAGACACGTGTAGATTACGCCTACTGTACAGGCTTTTACCTCCCACTGGGGCTGCAGTGCACACTACAATACATGTACTGTATGTGTTCTGTATTCAGAAGGTAACTTTACATTTAAACGTAACATTATTCCACAGTTACCAGACACTTATAAAGCCACCAAACTTCTAGCGTTGGTAAAGGTGAAAACATTGTTTCCTGTCATGACGGACATAACAGAGCTCAAGCTCACAGCCTCAATAATAAAGCACTAACCATGTGTACAATGATGCCATTTAATTCTGTGTTGTTTTAGTCAAGTCACTTTTAAACTACATCCTCTGTCAAAGCAGGCCTTCCCTTCCCTCTGCAGGCTTTCATTTCACAAAATGCTGTTGACATGATATCTCTTCTAATTGATTGATTGATGATTGATTACCTTATTAACAGTTTGCAGAAAAGAGCACAAGAAAGTACAGTTCAATGCAAGGTCTGCTAAGAGGATTTATAATATTATAAGCCAAGAAAGCGCTATGGCTTGTTTCCATCGGGTTCCTTCATATTCAATTAATGTGAACATCTGAACTCCAGTTAATATAAACCACAATAAATGCTTTAATTGAACTTTATATGTGTCATGACTCATGCACAAACACACACCTCTATATCTCCATTAATCTCCTCGTCCTCTTTCCTCTCTTGTCTCCAAGTTGAAGCTGAGCTGTCAGACCTCCCACGGGATAGAAGCAGCACCATCTACTGGCCACGGAACAAAACTACATCCCCTAGACACAGAACTGACACTGGTTCAGTCACACACCTGACCACTTGACCAGTGTTGGGTGTAACGGCGCTATTAATAACGGCGTTATGTAACGGTCTACTTTTATTGGTAATAAAATAACTAATTCGTTTTGCAATTTAGTAGTTAGGCACTTTTATCTGTACTACTTAGTGGTATTGGTACTAGTAAAAACAACTACTGCTGTACAAGGACTTCTTCCACCACTGGAGACTACCATCAAACATTATGTGCAATGAAATTAAACCAACAGATTATGATGATTAAGTATTAAGTTTCTTTATGCTTTTGTAGGCTACTATGACTACTGTACTCACCAAAGTGAAATAAGAAATGGTTTATTGTCTGTAATTCACTTAATTTACAACAACATGTTGGGAAAGTTTGAGAGCAAGAGTGTCTGTCCTGTTGTCTGTTTTGTTTGTCTGTTCATATTTGTCATTGTTTAACTGTTTTTTGTTTTTGTTTTATGTTTATCACATTTATATGTCTTTATTATGTATTGTATGTGGAACATTTACATTGCCTGTTATTTCTTTCATTTTATCTAACAGAACTACTCATTATCATTGTCGATAATATTCTGATGTTGTCATACAAAAAATGCCTAATAAAAACAGTATTAAAAAAAAAAAAATGGTTTATTAAAATAGAAATAAAAACAGAAGAACAATGCTATTATGCATAAACTGTTTTACATAACAGTTTAGATGTTCGCATATTTTATGTATAGAACTATTTAAACTTTAATATTTATTTATTTTCGTATTATGCTAGTTAATGGCGTAATGATTTGCCCATTGTCACAGCCCCCTGCAGTTAGTTTGGCCTACTAGGGCCTTTGTTAGGGAGGCATACAGTATGTCTTTGCTTCCCACAGGTTCTGAATTGCCAATCAGTGCTTTGGGACTGGGAGCACCTGGCCAGTAGTCCCAGTGTGCTCTATAAAGGGCTGGCTCACTCTCTCTCTCCTTCCATGAGAGCAGCACCATTCAACACCCCACACTACACTCACCAGACATCCACTCACTTACACTACTGATCTACTGATTAACACACTCCACCTTAGTACTGTAGTATTGTTTGTTTGTTTTGATTCATATTAAATTTAAGTTGTAAATAAATATTGGTTTGTGCACTTTTAAACAGCCGTGTGTCTTCCTCCTTTGTTATGGCCCAAGAGCCAGGTCATAACACCATAAATAGAGATACATTATGTTAAAGTACTGATTTCTGTTTTCATAGACCTGGCGAATTTTGCTCACATCTTTTGCGGACAGCTTTTGCGGAAAGCTTTTCATTTGTAGTATAGGATACTCTACCATACAGATTGGACAAAATAAATGTATCGTTCAAAAAGGTTATATAGTAGTAAAAGTACAAATTGCAAAGTTCGTTTTAAAGCAGATCTCTACAAGCTGCATGTATGTAGATCTGAATGTGAGCTTGTAGATCTTATAGATTAACAAAAAAATACGCATTTAATTGCTTCAACTAAACTCTACTACAAAAATAAAGAAAATAGCACAACTCAAACATTTTCAACAAGCACAGAATGCAAAAATGTGGGCTGCCAGGTTGAAAGTGGTTTAAACGATGTCCAGCTGTGCTGACCTGAAGTCTTTGTGGTTGTAGAAGTCCCAGGCGGAGGCGTGCCACTCCACCTGTCGTCCGTCGGTGGGTTTCTCCAGCATGGACTCCTTCCAGAACTCTGGAGGCATCTCCATGAGACCCAACGAGGTGTAGAACTCCTCCGCAACACGGAACATGTGTGTGTCATTGTAGTTCTGATGGAGCAACACAGAACATGTGTGTGGCATTATAGTTCTGATGGAGCAACACAGAATATGTGTGTGGCATTATAGTTCTGATGGAGATAGATGGAGAACATGTGTGTGGCATTATAGTTCTGATGGAGATAGATGGAGAACATGTGTGTGGCATTATAGTTCTGATGGAGATAGATGGAGAACATGTGTGTGGCATTATAGTTCTGATGGAGCAAGACAGAACATGTGTGTGGCATTATAGTTCTGATGGAGCAACACAGAACATGTGTGTGGCATTATAGTTCTGATGGAGCAACACAGAACATGTGTGTGGCATTATAGTTCTGATGGAGCAACACAGAACATGTGTGTGGCATTATAGTTCTGATGGAGCAACACAGAACATGTGTGTGGAATTATAGTTCTGATGGAGCAACACAGAACATGTGTGTGGCATTATAGTTCTGATAGAGCAACACGGAACATGTGTGTGGCATTATAGTTCTGATAGAGCAACACGGAACATGTGTGTGGCATTATAGTTCTGATAGAGCAACACGGAACATGTGTGTGGCATTATAGTTCTGATAGAGCAACACGGAACATGTGTGGTATAGATCTGATGGAGTAACACAGAACATGCGTGTGGCATAGTTCTGATGGAGTAACACAGAACATGCGTGTGGCATAGTTCTGATGGAGTAACACAGAACATGCGTGTGGCATAGTTCTGATGGAGTAACACAGAACATGCGTGTGGTATAGATCTGACGGAGCAGTAGGGATGAGTGTATGAGTCAAATTCATATCAGGATGTCTGTCTGTAGTCAAGGATCATAATGGAAACGAGTCTTTTTTAATCCTGTGTTATTTCAGCGAGTGTTTATATTGTATAAGCCTCCTTCAGTCATGAGGAACACAAATGCTCAGAACTGCACAGGCGCTACACAGACAATACAATAAGAAGAACAACAAGAACATGTCTGTGACTTGGTAACTTCCCTCCGATATATCCACACTTTTCCTGGGCTGTGTGTGCTCCAGTTCCTGTTGATTTAATTGGATATCATTGGTCATCTGACCAGTTTCATTGGATCAAATCGACAGGAACTGGAGCATGCACAGCCCAGGAAAAGTGTGGATAGGCATTATGCTTTGCATCACTATCTTCAGCACCAAGGACAGCAAAGTACAGTAGGTCAGAGTTCACAGAGAAGAGGGAGAAAAAGACAACAATTTCACTTGAAATTGGACACCTACTGCAACTGTAGGACTATATACACACAATAAAAAAAGACGGTGGTTTTGCATTTAAATTGGAGTTCTGAACAGATTATAGTTTGACAAACTTACCAGGATTCACTTTTGGTGTTGAATACAGTTTGGTCATGGTGCTACAAATTGTGTTGTACTGTAAAGGAGGACAGAAAAGGGGAGCAATCATTGTTTAATTGCAGTTATATTATATACAGTACATCCAATGTATAATAGCATGTTACTTTATGGAAATCTGGCATTACACACACACACACACACACACACACACACACACACACACACACACACACACACACACACACACACACACACACACACAGTAGCAATTAGCAATACAGTATATCCAGTCATGTATCGTCTCTGTCGGGTGGAAACCTCATATGTCCAAAACTGTTACTTTTCAGGATTCAAAAGCAAACAAGCTTAAAACGTTTCGAGCTTGTGGATCTGCTACTTGTGATGCTTCTGTGTGATGTTGTAGTAAGTAGGCTGTTAATTTATGAAGAAAACACTCATGGAGATGTAGAGGTTTCTGCCCAACAGCATGGATATGTTACCTGCTGTCTCTCTTCCTCTGGCAGGTTAGCAGCACCCAGCAGGCTGATCTTGTGTATCAGCTTCTTGGCTTGGAGGTCAGTCAGGGTTTGAAGGAAGGCTCGAGGAAACACAGTCTTGGCCTTCTTTCCCCAGGCCTCGACGTAGGCCTGTGCCTCCATGGAGGCCTCCACCTGCACAAAGACAATAATGTCCAGAACCTTTACATGGTATTAATAAGCTCTGTTCAGGCGGATCCACTGTAGTTATTTAGTCTAAACGTGTGTCAATACTTAATTTGTTAAAGACTTAAAGTATAAGAACCCACAGACAATCACGTCCGTTTCAGAATTTGCGTGACACTCTTGTATGAGGGGCTAGAAAACATCAAATAATTGAATGTGTGTGTGTGTGTGTGTGTGTGTGTGTGTGTGTGTGTGTGTGTGTGTGTGTGTGTGCCTTATGCCTGCGAGTGTGTGAACATGTAGGCATTTGTGTGCGTACTGTTACTGTAAATTAGTGTGTATTCCTCCCTGTCCTAAGGCCAGAACTCGGCTCACCTTTGCTATTCTATTGGTTCCTTCAACTGCCAGGTAACAGTCTGTGTCAATCTTCCAGGTATAGCAAACACACGACAAGCATGCACATGGTGCTACTGTATATGTACACTGTACTTATCATGGCTCATGGAAGTTACATTATTTTTCGTTGATTGCAGCAAGAAGAGGCACTCTACTTGTTTCAAGCATCTCTAGGCTGGGCCAACAAAGGACAGTGAAATGTTACATCAGGATGTAACATTTCACATTAAAATAATGTCTCAATCTGTAGGAAAGGCATTATCATTCCTATTATTTAACTGATTCCCAAACACTGGGTCAGAACCCATTTGTTGCTCGTTTAAAAATGTCAAAGAAAAAAAAATCAAAAGAAAAAGAAATCAAAAGAATTTCATAAATTATATATGCTGTAAGAAGTATAGTAAAATATCTGATCTAAAGCTCACAATGTGTTGTTGCGTTGTGAGCTTGGCTTGCAGAGCTAAAGAGCTTATATTTCCACTAGGTTGGGTCATGGGAGAGATAGATACAATTTATCTTTTTGTGAGCTAAAATGTTTATTTTTTTATTAATATTTTTAACTGTATAGTATACCCACCTGGAGTTGAGAGTTGAAATCTGTCAAGTTGGTCTTATAGTTCCAGTTGGCCATTTCCAGCTGGTAGCGGACCTGCTCATAAGTGCTGTTGTAGTCATCTAGGAACCTGGCAGCGTCCGCCGTGGTGTTGGTGTAACATCCAGGAAGCCAGTGGGCTGGCAGAGCCTGGCACAGTGCCAGTTGACCACACAAACCTGACACCCCTCTCTCTCTCTCTCCAACCTGAGAAAGGGAAAACAACCTGCAAAGTGAAAGAAGCATTGGAGTATAGCCTAGGCTAAAACATAAACTTCCATTTCACTGTATAATCCTGTGACGTGATCGACAAATCAAACTTTCCCTGGGGCTGTTGTCTCACACACCACTTCCACTGTTCTCCTCCCTGCCTGCCGGCCTGCTAGTCATCTTCACAGGCAGCTGCACAGACAGCATGGCTCCTTTTAAACAATGGGTCTTCATATGGGTCTGGGATATGATTTCTAATTTAAATTAATTTACTACATCCACCATTTGAACCCGCATCCCGGGGGAACATTCACCAAAAATGGAAGATCTACGTCAATGTGTCACGGCCCGGGAGTTTAATGTCGTGAAAGCCAGCGTTTGAAAGCGCTTGTTTTTGTAAAGCAACGTCCTGCTGGCTGCTGCCTCCTGCATTATGTGCAAAAAAAACAGGTGGTATGCAGGGCAGTTGAGTGATATCTAATGAGCACTTCCAAACGGCAACAAAAAATAATCTGTAGACACTGTAGACATGTTATGAGCTTTCTTTCCTTGTAGTCTACAGATTTTTATGAAACAAACACTTTGCAGATATAGGAGGATATTTCAAGCTAACCTATGGCAAGATGGGTGCAGTGGGCATATGGTCAATTGATTTCAGTACAAAAATATTAAAACAAAATACAGACCAACAGGAAGCACATTAAAAACTGATCGCCTCTCTCATCAGCAACAGCAACACGTGCTGTGAGCAGAGCTTGATTAGCAATAGCATGATGAACCTGTGGCCATAGTGCCCTCTAGTGGTAGAGTAATATAAACCATACATCAAATGGACCTTTATACAGATATCAATATCATTGCCAGTGGGAGTGAGCCTCACTCAGTGAGGACATTCCAATGAGGACATTTTTGCTTGTTTTTTGGGTGGAATGAGGACATTTTGCTTGTTTTTAATTTGTGCTGTTCTGTGTCTCCTTCAATGACCCCAGAATTGATATGTATTTTAATTTGGCCGCATTTTGCATTGTTTCTGAATCCCGCAACCATATTCTGGGTCGCAAGTACATTCCTTTGTTATGCTTCCCACATACTGTAAAAAGAAAAGAGCCCCTCCGGCTCCTACACACTTTGGAAGGCAATTTTAATAACCTTTTAAGAAATACTGTAGGCCTACGCTCACAACGTACAGTATTGTGAGCTTCTAAATTGGCTATTTTAACTTTTCGGGTAAGTTTGGCAACTGATGACAAATGTATCTTTTAGTGAGCTGAAACTTTTTGGAACCCCTGGGCTGGACTATTAGTGTGGACACTAACCATCTTCTGAGCCAAAAGACCTGTGCCAATAATAGCTGCTGGTGGGGGTGGTGCATGTTGCCATGGTTCCGTCCAAACAATGCATTACAAGGCTGGCTCTATTTTATTCTTTAAATGTTTTTGCTAGCATCTGCATCGCCATCAGAGTGGTGATAGGAACTCTCAACTCAGCACATCATGGCTTTCTTTGGAATAACAACTATGGGGCATCAGAACCCCATTGGGGATAAAATGATATTAAATTCAAGAGGAGTGTCTCTTTCACAAGGTAATTGATATGTAAGCCAATAGCTCTGCTCTGGAGTAACCTCTTGTATTAGTAATACTGACTGTAACGGCAATCTTTTCCCTTCCAATGTATATTTGCACGTTACTTCACAGGTGCTGGGATAGTGATCCAACGCAGATTAGGCCTACTAACAGAAACATAACAGATGGATGTCATGTCTTCAATCCAGTTTTGGTGTATTTATTGAGCAAGTTAGTTGAGCAGTTGAAATGAACATACCAGTGAAGTTATTGTAGAGGTTTGTCTGTCTCTGTTCTGCTGGTAAGAAGCGGTGTGCTTCCACCATTCCATGTGTGTCCTATCTGATCTGATTAAAGCACCTGAGTGACCCTCTAAATACACACCCAGTTCTGTCAAATCTAAAGCCCGCCACCAAGTGTTATAAAAATACTATGCCAACCTAACCAATATAGCATCATAATGGCTCCTACAACAAATACATTGACTTCTCCTTATACTTTTTATTTGCCACACTGCCTTATATTGAGATTTGTTTTTTAACATTCTCCTGAACTTATTATTTTTCTGTTATATTTTCTTATTTATTTATTTAGTTCGTTTTTACTGTCTTCATTGTGGTAATATGTGTGTGTGTGTGTGTGTGTGTGTGTGTGTGTGTGTGTGTGTGTGTGTGTGTGTGTGTGTGTGTGTGTGTGTGTGTGTGTGTGTGTGTGTGTGTGTGTGTGTGTGTGTGTGTGTGTGTGTGTGTGTGTGTGCACTTTGTATAGCCCATACAGTAGCAGTAGCATGAGGTAATTCAAAGAATAAGCTTTGCCATACAGATTACTAGGGCTGTTTGTGTGTGGAGTATACAATGAAATCACATCCGTGCATGTGAAGTGAGGGGCGCTCTTGATCACAATTTGCATAATCACTTTTGTCTTCAATGTTTGTGTTTACACAAAGTTGTCTTCTATGTTTGTGTTTACACCACTTTTGTTTTCAATGTTTGTGTTTACTCAATGTTTGTGTTTTACACAATGTTTGTGTTTTACACAATGTTTGTTTTACACAATGTTTGTGTTTTACACAATGTTTGTGTTTACACAATGTTTGTGTTTTACACAATGTTTGTGTTTACTCAATGTTTGTGTTTTACACAATGTTTGTGTTTTACACAAACACTCAAAGCTAGACATAGGAGGGGCTGGCGCCACTCAATAACCTCACAGAAAATCACAATGAAAGCTATAGGGAAAGTAGAGAGAGCTCTTGTAGAGATGTACAGTACAAAAGAGATCCAAGATAAGAGATCCAAAATAAAACAATGAAACTAATGCTCAACCTATAAAGCTACATTATAACATTACGTCTCCATGCAGACAGTGGAATGAATTCTAGATGCTGGTCCATCATACTTGGTTTAGACTAGTCATTGGTTCGACATGGGTTTTAGGTGTGCTTAGGTTTAGGTGTGCTGCCCCGTGGGAGGTTAGGTTTAGGGTGAGGGTTTGAGATATAGGTTGTAGTTGTAGGACTAATGACTGGTCTAACCAATGACTAGTCTAAACCAAAAACTGTCTAAACTAAGTACTGCACCTTCCAGAGACCCTGCGCTGCACAGATACATGCAGTGTCTACCTGCAGCCTCTACCCCACAGCACGGACATCCATCATGGAAGCCAGGAGCGATACAAGGACATGGTCAAGAGGGTTCAGACACCAAGATGTGAGTCCAGTTGACATGGAAGCGGGTGGAATTTAACTGAATACTTTTTCCTTTGTTGATACACTTGTATGCATTCGGTATAGTTAACCCTCATTAGCATAGAAACATAAGCACTTCAACCATATAGCCCCTATTCTGGGCTGAACATTTGCCAGACATTACGTATCTATACAAGCATACTGTACAATGCATCGCGATGTGACAAATTGTGAGCTATTTCTGCAATAAAAGGACACTTCTTGATAATGTTTTATGATCTGGCCAAAATAGGGACACCAGGTTGAAAGTGGTTGCTCATTATCTTTATCTCATGTCAACCAACTGTACTTTGTTATGTCTTCTCTAGCTCCTAACCAACTGTACGCAGTATCTAGCCCCTAACCAACTGTACTTTGTTATGTCTTCCCTAGCTCCTAAATAAACGTACATGTTGTTGTCTTCCCTTGCTCCTAACTGTACGCATTATCTAGCTCGTAACCAACTTACTACTTATAATATAAGTACAGTTGGTACAATATAATTGTTGACTCCCTATAGCTCCTAACCAACTGCAACTGTACTTATATTCTTCTCTAGCTCCTAACCAACTGTACTTACTGCCTCTGACTGACAACCAGCAGTATGGATGGTTGGATCAGAGGCTGGAGCCCTGGGCCCAAGTGAAGAGATACCCCCGTAAGAACAGTGAGATGACCAAGTAAGTTGAGTAAATGTTGCTGTCGGGCAGAAACCAGCTCTTACCTCCAGAATTTAACTTTTTGTGTTTTATTTGTAAATTAACACCCTTCTTGATCACATCTACTGTAACAGTGTCACCCAAAACCCCAAAGTATCAAAAGTAGCAGATTTGCAAGCTTGTGAGCTTGTAGATCTGCTACCTTTTCCGTTTTTAAAAATTAAGTAACAGTTTTGGACATATGGCTGTATTTTGCGTTGAGTAAACTAAAGACCTGGAGGCGTGATCAATGCTCTTTGGCCACTCAGAATAGCCAAATGGCATTGATCACGCCTCCAGGTCTTTAGTTTACTCAAGTTAGGGAATAAGACCTGGTACTTAAGACACGCAAAATACAGCCACTAGTTTCCACCCGACAGAGATGATATCTGATTGATTGTTTTGAATGTTCATTCCTGTGATTGTCCTCTGTGTGCTGTTTTCTTATAGGTTTGTGAAAGAGATGACAATGTCCGATCGGGACTTCAACCTGTTCTGAAAGACTGTCAGTTTTTGTGCTACAGTGCTGAAGGGGCCAGCTGTCTGTATAGTCACACACATTTACTTTAACCATCAATGTGATGTTTTTGCATAGCATTGTAGATTTGTCTGTCATTAAATGTTGTGTTCTTTTATCAGTCCTTTTATCGAACTGCACTTTCCTGTGCTTTTTTGTGCAAACTCCTAATAAAGTATTCAATCAATCAATAAATCAATCAATTCACAGGTCTCCCTGTAAAATCGATCAGACAGCTTTCAGTCCATTCAGAACATTGCTGTTCAAGTAAAATTATCACCTAATTTTTATTTTAACTTTTTAACATTTTCTACTGTATTCAGAACAGAACAGGAATTCATTATAGAACAGGAATGCTGTTGAATTGTGTCGTATACAGCTGCGCCTGCTACAGCAGCTTGGGTTGTGAAACATGCTCAAAATATACTCCTCATTGATTCAGCTCTGAATCAACTTAGTTTGTGTTTGTTTTACGTACTAAAACAGTGACTGTCGATCTGTTTCAGCGCAGTGCTGTTTTTGGCAGCAAATTTCTATTTTGTTTAGTCATAGTCTTTGGACTGATTTAGTTTTGGTCACATTTTAGTCACCTGGAATGTCTTAGTGTTAGTCTAGTTTTAGGTCACATTCATACCAGAGAGCTTTGCTACGATTAAAACGAATCCTGCTGCGCATTGTCAGAAAGTGCGCTTCGTTTGGCAGGTGTGAAGGCTCATTCGAATCCTAATGCGCAGCAAATAACCGCATTTTACTCCGCCCAAAAACGTGGGTTTCGCTTTGAATCGCACTTGACTACGATTCGGTGCAGGTGTGAATGCAATCCGCAGTAAATAAAGGAAATGAAGCACCATAGATTTCACTGTGTAGGCTATAGTTTATGAATGGAACACATTGATAAAGGTCCCCCCTGCTGCGTTTCCAATTCCTGCGAATGACAGTGTGAAGGCAAACCACAGCCAATTAAATATGCAAGAACCCAATTTCCCCGCCCATACGGATCTGAGTCTACCGAAGTATTAGGTGAGAATCTGACCTTAGTCGACTAAATGTCATAAGATTTTAGTCGACTAAATCTACAGTTGATTTAGTCAACTAAAATGTATTTTGGCGGGTCTTGATGCTGTCTTAATGAGTGTTTTTACACTTGCTGAAAATAGCCGATCTACAAGCTCACAACTGCTGTTGTGAGCTATTTTCCCTGATGTCATACTTATATGTGACCTCACCGGTATGACACGACCAATCACAGCCAGTATGATAAAAAGCACTGCAGCCTCAGAGAGAGTTCAGATTGAATCAACTTCTCCAAGACTCAACTCTTCACCACAGATCTCTACCAGACTGTTATCTTCAAGACTCTTTCCACCAAGACTCAACTCTTCACTGCAGATCTCTGCCAGACTGTTATCTTCAATACTCTTTCCACCAAGACTCAACTCTTCACCACAGATCTCTACCAGACTGTTATCTTCAAGACTCTTTCCACCAAGACTCAACTCTTCACCACAGATCTCTACCAGACTGTTATCTTCAAGACTCTTTCCACCAAGACTCAAAGAGCTCTAGAATCTAGAAGCGTACTTACTCTATAAGGGTGACGAGGGTGACCGGGCTCTCCTTTCCTTTGGCTCTTGAGCTCTTTGTTCTTCTACAGAGCAGGAAACCAACCGGTTTACTTCAATCCACCATTAACTGTTACAACATGCTTTCCTGGACGTTGCATCAGAAAGGATCATCAAAGGAAGATGGTGCAGCTGTAGCGGTGAGACACAAGCTGTACTACTTTGGATGGAACCCTGAGGACAACGAGGATCAGATTGGTGTGCAGGTCTTCAACACACTGACTTTACTCTGGAGGAAGTTGACCTCTGGAAGAGGAGAACCTCTTCCCAACGGGCGCCTAAGCCACACAGCTGTGCTGATTGAAGATATTGTCTACCTCTGGGGAGGTATACAGGTATACACATACGAGAACTGCAACATGCTTTATGCATTTGATGTCGACGCCCACACCTGGTTCAAACCACAGGTTTCTGGGACTGTTCCAGAGGGGAGGAGGTACCACTCAGCCTGTGTCTTGGGGAAGGTCATGTTTATCCATGGAGGAGACACCATTCTGACTGAATACACTAATGACATCTACAAGTTGGACACCAGCACAATGATCTGGTCTGTAATCAACACCAGAGGAACTCCACCTCCTGGGTCATCATTTCACTCTGCAACCATCATCGGGACAAAGATGTTTATATTTGGGGGATTTTGTAGTTGGGACGTCTGCAACAACATCAGAGTGTTTGACACAGAGACCCTCTGGCTGAGCACACCTTCTGCAAAGCCCCTTCACTCTTGTGGTCATTCAGCCTTTAGCTACAATGGAGAGATGTACATATTTGGTGGTTCATATGGGGGAAGAAACTTCAATGATATGTGGAAATTAATCAGTCCAGAGACCTTCTGCTGGAAGAAGGTTAAGCCCAAGGGGAAAGGCCCGTCTCCGACGTGTTGTATGTGCTGTTGCATGCTGGGAGATCGTATTATCCTCTTTGGAGGAGACAACATCCCCGGTGACCTGTATGTCTTAGACTTCAGTCCTAGCCTCAAGACATTATGCAAGCTAGCAGTTATTCAGTACGGTCTGGAGCAGTCTGGACTCCCACACAACATCAGGTGGGAACTGGCAGCCATGACTAGCAACAGCAACTGAAAGGATAACAACATAAAATAAAATAAAAACCAAATCAACAAACAAACAAACACTAAATCAAAGTTAGTGAGCTGGTAGTAACGACTACCCCGTTGACCTCAGGATACATCACTGAGGATACGTCCCAGGTGCATCCATGCGATGTTTTTTGTTATAGTTCTTCTTCTTCGACAGTAACTCTGGGGGAGCCCGGGTTCGAACTGGCAAACTTACGGTTACCATCCAGGCACTCTACCCCTGAGCCACCGCCGCCCCATGGTTAGACTATGTGACAACCAGGTATAGTCTGGTGACCACCGGAGAGACGGGTGACAGCCGGAATGTAGACGGCAACCGGGTGAGCAGTATGGGTTAGCGCCCCAGCCTGTGCCCAACAACCCTCGGTGAGGCCTTTAGGAGGGCCATGCAAGCAGCAAGCGGAACCACAGTACCATGACCCTGCAGAACCATTTCCCACCACTCCTGAATGAAATGTCTGGTGCTGGGACTCTGGTGCAACGCACAGGTCGTCGCTCTGGTGAGAGCAGGAGTGGACCTGGTGAGACGTAGGAGGGGCCCGGACAGGAGACAACCCACAGAGCCTAGTCCATCCATGTGCCAGAAGTGTACCTCCAAGCCCTGGCAGAGTAGTTCTGGAGTAGTTCCAACGGATTGTGTGCCCCTGGTTTTTCCCTAATGGGACTGATTGAGGGTAGCTACTGGGACGTAAGTCGGGACTTGATCACTCCCGGCTGGGTCGCCTGAGTGAGGGGTATGATGTTGCGAGACCCGAAACCCCGTTGACCTCAGGATACATCACTGAGGATGCGTCCCAGGTGCATCCATGCGATGTTTTTTGTTATACTACCATCTTCCACAACAGATGTGTTAATGTCGAAATAATACAATGATAAATGATGACGGGAGATGCAGTCAAACGGACCTCTGACTGAGACCCTGTCTGTTAGCCATGGGTCAAACAGGCCTCTGACTGGAACAGGAGGAGGCGGGGCGGTTGGCAAATTCTCCTTTTTTTGTTTTTTTATGTGCTACTACCCTCTCCTATGCCCAGCTCTCCGGGTTTGTGTGAACACAATCATTGGCTTGCGATTGCGATCGTGCACGAGCACGATGGTTACGCGTGGACGCGGTCCTCGAGGGGGGGATACTGTCTGTACGGTTTTCGGTGAGATTTGCCGGGATCCGAATTCCCAAGAAATACAGCAGATAAGCTACGTCTAATACGCACAATTGATTTATTTAATGCTTCAATAATTTCCTTATTTTACGAATCAAACATGCTTTTTTATAGGGTTTTATTAGTTCATTCTTTAAACATAAAACACATATAACAACATTCACACGTTTGCTCAAACTTCCCCAATGCAGACTGACAAATAGTACCTTGGATTTGTGCCTTAGCACGCCCTTAAAGTCTAATGCCTAACCTGCTCTCATCTGGAGAAGTGTGGTTAATTGAAACATATTCCTAGTATCCCACTTTGTGTGGTATTAAGTAAATGTGCATATGTGCGGTATTCCACTTGTTTAATGGTTCCGCTATGCTTACTTTCTAATATGTGTGTGGTTCCACGTTTGCGTGGTGTTCCACCCACTAAACACTAGTTTGTGTGTGTGCCACTGGTTTGTGGTTGTGTGCCACTGGTTTGTGGTTGTGTGGTTTTAAATCTGCATATTAAAGATTATTTAATAGGAGAGAAGAACACAAACACACTTGGTTACAACCTAATTATCATATTACACATTAATAACATAGTTATGGAATAATGCACATATCATATGATTATAATTACCGCTGGCCTCTGCTGGTTTCTTCTCACGATGGTTTGGTGGTTGAATCTAACTTCAACTCCCTACCAACAGTGTATTTAGACCAGAGAGTATGCCTTTGCAGCCAATCAAATAGCAGGGTCAGTTTTTCTGCCCCTGTTTTTAGCCAATGAGAAGCCACAGACACTTTCGCCTGTGGATTGTGACATCAGTCCCTTGCAACAGTCCCATCATTCCCTGTCATGTGAGCTGTTGCTTATCTCTAGATCAAAATGTCTAGATTAACTGTAAGATCATTACATTCTTATATTATCTAGGCTTTACTAACCCAGTATAATATTGGTTCCATAGAACACATTTTACTCAATGACAGGAAGAATCTACCAGATCATGGCTTTTTCCTACATGCATCTGCTCAGTGACTTGAGGGGACTTCCTGCCTGCCTGTAGGCAGGTCATAAATGTCTTTGTTCTCACGTCAAGATTAGATAACAACCCCCTTTACCAAGTGGCTGCTTCAATGGAATGCGCTGAGAGACCCCTTTCAGTCCCTTGCAGTTTATCAGTGTGAAATAGCTGATCAATAATTTTGACCTATAATATATTTTAC
Source organism: Protomyctophum parallelum (assembly GCF_964188405.1). Taxonomy (NCBI): domain Eukaryota; kingdom Metazoa; phylum Chordata; class Actinopteri; order Myctophiformes; family Myctophidae; genus Protomyctophum; species Protomyctophum parallelum. The sequence goes on along the minus strand of NC_139705.1, from coordinate 47,903,423 downwards.
CACACTTCTGATAACACATCCTCGCACATCCATATTTAGTTCGACACTGTCTGTCAGGGCTGATGTCACGCCTACCTAGCTGTGACGTCATCCCCTCCTTATATAATTGTTCTCTGTTTAGGCTAATTGTTCTCTTCAATCTAGAATAGACTTTATTAGAATCTAAAACTAAGCCATGTGCAATTTAAGCTTTCTTGATATGTTCATAAAGATAAAGTTATGGCCTGCAAGACATAAGACCTTTTTAAATTCTCAGTCCTCGTCCCTTTTATGTGCGTATATGAAGATCGCCGATGCCATCAGTATATTTGCCTTGGAAGGACAAACACATTAGGGCTCCGCTTCGCGTTGATGGTTAATTAGCCTGTCTGTGATTTATCTATAAACAATGACCACTCAGCCATACATTATGCCTTACATAAGTGCTGGTCATAATGCATAAGCCCAGTGGAACAGCACATTTAGAATGCTTCATAAATGTGAATGCATTATGACCAGCACTTATCAATTATAAGTTATAATACTGCATGAACATTGTTACAAGTTGTTATGCATAATTCAACTGTTAATGCCTTATAAGTGCATTATAATGTATAGTTTTCGATTATTAGAATACTCGAGAGTCGAGAAGCCTTCATATACAATGCATTTAATCTGTAGCCTACTGCACTTTTCATGGGGGGGGGGGGGTTAACTGTCTAACTCTGAGGACCTATGGTCACATTCATACCAGAGAGCTTTGCTGCGATTAAAACGAATCCTGCTGCGCATTGTCAGAAAGTGCGCTTCGTTTGGCAGGTGTGAAGGCTTATTCGAATCCTAATGCACAGCAAATAACCACATGCACTTGACTACGATTCGGTGCAGGTGTGAATGCAATCCGCAGTTAATAAAGGAAATGAAGCAAACATAATGTGGCGGGTGAGGAGCTGAACACAGTTGGAGACGGAGAAGGCATATTTTACGCAGCGCAAAGATGTCCCGTTACTGTGAATAGACGTGGTCGAATAAGGAGGCGGAAGCCCTGATCGAAATGAGGACGTGTACATTAATCAATTGCTTAAGAAAACACATAAAAACACTGCAGTGTATTATAGCCTACATAATATTCTGTCTGTCTGTGCGTGCCGTAAACATGGAGTGCTGTCACTGTGTGGGACTGGGGAGTTATATCAGTGCGCTCATGCAGCGCTGTGCTGCTTGCCCAAAAGAACAGTGTGTGGCGGCTGCGTGCGTAGAGAGAGAGGGGGGGGGGGGGGGTCCCAGACGGCACGACACATGCACGTTATGAGTGTAATTTTATCACCATAAATTTCACTGTGTAGGCTATAGTTTATGAATGGAACACATTGATAAAGGTCCACCCTGCTGCGTTTCCAATTGCTGCGAATGACAGTGTGAAGGCAAACCGCAGCCAATTAAATATACAAAGAATCCCAATTTCCCCGCCCATACGGATCTGAGTCTACCGAAGTATTAGGTGAGAATCTGACCTATGTCTGGCAGTGGCTGTCTAACTTTAACAACGTAGAAGAACTGGCGTCTGGCGACGAGCTGCAGACAGGCCTGGCTCTTGTAGGCTCATCAGGTGATTGCAGACGAGGCTCAGGTGGGGTGGGGAGGTTGTAACTGGAACAACTTGGAGATCATATTAACCTGGGGCACAGGTGCTGTAGAGTGCTCTGGAGCCCTCTAGTGGCGCTGAAGTGCCCAGAACAGTTTGCGCTTGAAACACTTAAAACTGTCCATTCATTGTCAACTCAATGGCATTCAATGTTGTGTTTGTGTTAGGACAATGTTTGTGTCTGAACAAACCCTCAAAGCTGGACATAGGAGAGGCCTAAAAAAAAACCCATAAAGAAACAGTCAGTGCTAAAGGGGGACAAAAATGGTAATCAAATCAAATTGAATATTGCTGACAATAATGAATACAGAAAAAGCTTTCCATAAAAAGGTTCTTAGGCCTATCTTAAAGGGATCCCTGGCCAATAAGCCTTATATAATACGCTAGAATTGCTCTAGTTATACAGGGCATGTATTAAGGGCCAGGCATGAGGCTTATTAGCCATGTGATCCTTTTAAGGCTTCATCCACACCTACATAAACGTAGCTTTTTCGTTTTTGTTTTTTAAAATCTCTCTGTCCATACGACACTTTTTTTTTTAAATCTCCCTGTCCATATGACCAATGGCAAGACCCATGCAAAACTCCGTTTACATTGTCCACACAGGGAACACACAGGCGGAGTTTAAAAAAAATACACTGTGGCAGGAGTTTTCCAAAAGATGTGTTTATATGGACCAAAAACGCGTTTGCGTGTGGGCGACACCCCCAAAACGCATATAAAAATGTATCTGTTTATCCGTTTACCCGGATACGTGTGGACAAGGCCTAAGAGTCCAGGGTCTGAGACTGTGATGCTCTTAACCCTAGAACACTAACATTTGAACACATGACATTTATGTTTATGTGATTTTCTTAATGTTGCTGATCTCTGACGTGGGTGGGTCCTTTTCTACAGGCAGGTGTTCGGCAGAGCGGTAACCAGGCTAGGTGTTCGGGTGTATTTCACCCAGCCAGCGTTAGTGATAGAGGGTACATAAATAAATATAGCACACTCCCACAATGGGCAGTTGACGCAATTAGAGTAGACTGCCTTCACTGGACCATTCTCACATGTCCCAGGAATGGGTAGGAATATTTTTTTAAACAATACCCACATTTCTCACCGATTTTGAAATAGAAGCTATAGCTATGAAAACCGCAAATATAGCCTATCTACAAGCTCGCTGCTCTCACAATAAATTTTCAATGGAAGTCACATTTAAACAGTTAAACATGTTTATTTTTTATTTACAAATGTAACAAATAGATTTGTAAAATCTACTGCGAACACAACAAATCTGATTAAGTGTCATTTAGAATATAGATAAAATCAAATCAATCAAATGCAAGCTGTTTTAGAACTCAGCTGTCCTCCTTGGGGAAAAAAGGTAATTTGCTTTTCTGGCACCATTTGAACATAAATTAATTACACAGGTATTTCAATGAATACATACCTGCCTTTCCAAAGGCAATCATCTGTTGCACATAACCAGTGACCATGACAAAAATTGTCTATAAAGTTCAATTTGGCCAAAACAGCACAAATATACAGTATTTCCAGTGGATGAAAGGTGAGTCAAGCTGAAGTGACAGGAGTACTTGTTTTTGTGATGTGCATCACTGTCACATGAGTGAAATCAGTGATGCTCTGCTGGGAAATCCCGGTGATGTAGCTCAGCTCTTCCACCACCTGTCATGCATGAAAAGAAAGAGTAAGTGCCATGCTTATTATAAGCAACATTGGGCTTGTTTTCTGAAAAATGTAGTTGCTTATTTGGCCTTGCTTCCTAATGTTTAAAGTCAAGGACCCCCAATTAATATGCATTTGTCCACGGACACAGATTTCCTTCAATCACGACAAGTTATGTCTTGCCTGCAGATACTGCCCCTACCATACCAACATGTGTGGCTGCGTATTGATCTTCCAGATGATACTGAGTTCCCTATAAAACTTAGTATAAAACTAGATAAAGTGCCAATCGGCACAGGTCTCCACCAGGATTCTTCCTCAGCCTAGTGGGAATATGCGTGCACAGTTTCATCGCAATCGGACGCTGCGTTGAGGAGTTGTGGCCATTTGCTACTCCTGAAAACGGTAGGAGCCAATCGTGGCCAATCAGGATGGAATATGAGAAATCAAACAAACCTGTCTTGATCACATGACTATGGAGATCATGTGTACCGATTTGCGTGAAATTTGGATAAAATCTGAAGGAGTAATAATAGAAAATGTGTTTTACATATGTCGGCCTCCTGGTGGCGCTATAAAGAGCAGATGTGGAAAAAGTCCAGACAAAGGTTTTTCCTTGGCCTCTAGGGAGTTGGCATACAAAGTTATCCACAGATCCGTGCAGTTAGAGGTAAAAACACTTTTCGGCCAGTTATAGCGCCACCTTGAGGCTGAGTTGAAATTGTTCATGTGGCATTTTGTCGTCGGCCTAGTGGGAATGTGGGTGCACAATTTCAGGGAAATCACGCGATGTGTTCATGATTTGCAGCATTTTGTTTGAAACTGAGCACTCCTGTGAACTTTGGAAGCCAATCTTAACCAATCAGGATGGAGTGTGAGAAATCTGAAAGACCGGTTTCGTTGAATGGCTCTAGAGAGACTGTGTACCAATTTGCGTGATGTTTGGACAAAATCTGTAGGTGTACTGTGCAAAAACTTGTTTTGCACAAAGCGGCCTCCTGGTGGCGCTATAACAGGCCGTTCTGGAAAGTTTGGGGCAGAGGTTCATCGTTGGCATCCAGGGAGTGTGTGTGCAAAATTTGGCATCGACCGGGTTAACGGTGGCCGAGATTAGCTGCTCACGGACGGACGGACGGACGGACGGACCATGCCTTCGGCCTGGTGGAGACAATTAATGAAGTGGCCAACATATGCCGTTCCTTTCTTTATCACTGTGGGAGAGTGCAATCAATAATAAACTCAAAACTAGGGTGAATACCAACCATTTGCAATTCTTTGAAGGCGCTACCCACATGTTTAGGACCTGTGTTGCTCATGCCAGGATTGCCCGATCCTTACAAGCTATACCTCGTTGTAGAAACTATATACAATACAATAGCAATTGGTATTATTAAAGGGGAGAAATAACCGACCAAAGTTACGTTTCCGAACTTTTTGTGCTGAGTTTAGATGTAAGAGGTACGGTCATTGAAATGGTTGGGGTACATCAAGCATGAATGCACTCATTAAGAGTCATGGTAATCCAATCCAATCAGATTTCAAGATAAACACACCTGCAGGTCACTCACAACGAGAGCGATTACCAACAGAAGCATATTGGAGGATTTTGCGGCACTACCCACACACTTAGCTGTGTTGCAATCAATGCTCATTCCACAATTGCACAATCCTTGCAAGTTATACCTTGTTGTAAAGGTGACAACAATAACAACGAAGAGAAATAATCGACCAAAGTTACGTTTCCGAGGGGTGTATTTTAGAAGAAAAAATCTAAATCAATTCATTCATGTAAATGGTTATATACTGAATGTTTCACCTGTTCCCATTTGCTGATGTTGAGGATGTATGTAGCCACTGCGATCACGCCAACGCTGAGAAGCATACAGTCTTTAGTCACAGGTACAAATTTCTCTCTGTTTAAAAGAAATACATATACAGCATATAAATCATTCTAATACTATAGGAAGACAATGATGTATCTGTAATATACATATACTGTAGTAGTAGTAGTAGTAGTACACACTGTGTCCAGTTACACGGTATTCGATTGTTTAATTTATTGTGTGTGGGTTTTTTTCCACCCTAAAACATGATCATCAGGTCTTATTGTTATATAATGAGGTATATTTATTTCCAAAAAGTGTACAGTATTTGTTAAAATGTTGTTTTTATGTGGGCACGCCCACCAGTTCATTAAGTATGCCTGGTTTGGTGGTGATACACCTGAACTGAAGCCACACCCACAGCTGTAGTTGTATGATAAAGCGGGGGTCACTATATTACTGTTTATTTCATTGGCCCGTTTGGCTGTTAAGGGTTCAGCCTCCAGGAAGAAACCCTAAATACAAAGTAAATACACCATTGCACATGAAAACGACTCCAGGGTGTCTAATGAAGTACTGTCACCTCATAGACTCATGAAAAACTGGAAACATGTGATGGAGTTTAAATTAAGCTTATGCCCCCCCAAATCATCCAAACTTTGCAGCATGCAATCATTCATAAATATAAAAGGGTATTACCTCTGCTCTCTAGATGGAGTGAGGCACTCAGTGGTGGCCATTAGCAGGGAGTCATAGATGGCAGTCTTCTCTAGGCAAGTGAACTTGAGAACATGGCAGCACAGTGGATGTAGACGCTCAACAGGGATCGATGACTCGTTGTGTCCTATGAAAGTACACGTTTTTCCATATCAATGTGGCTGCTTTCTATATGATTAAAGTTATGATTTTTTTTTTCACCAGGAGATCAGGCATTTGCCCCGTCTGTCTGTGCGTCACATAGTAATGTCATATTTATTGTACACGCTGCCAACAGGCCAAGGACATTCATTATTCAACTGTCATTTAGAAAACAAATTAATGATTGCAGAGCAATTATCAATTTGTGACCACGAACCCCCAAAATTGCACATTAAACTCAAGACTGTCTTAAGGTGAGTCTTTACACACTTTTACAGAGTTTACAGTGCCAACACTCATGCAGCAAAGCAGAGTGAAAGAGTTAATGCTTACTCAGCTAAGCTTATTCCGATCTCGCTGACTCTTGTAAGTCACTCTGATTATTATTAATTATGAATTAATTCGTTAATTATAGCAGGAGAGGGAGCAAGACAACAGATACGATGCACACGCTTTCATGGCTGTAGATAGAACAGACGTCACTGTTATTATTATTACTATTATTATTTCATGCCTCCTGACAGAGCTTTTGAGGTTTGCTGGGTGCACCTAGTTTGGCTTATCATCGTATAAAGGCTCATACGTAGTCTGGATTTTCGGTGGAGAGGTGACCAACGCTCCGGTGGTGAGCTGACCACCGGAGCTGAAATAACGTTGAGCGGTGGTGAGTAAAAACTGAGAGAAGGGCTGGAGCGGTGGCGGTGGTTTGCTCTTCACTGCGGCTCGTGACGTCATGTTGTAGTTCGGTGGTCACCTCACCACCGAAAACCCAGACTTATGTATGAGCCTTAAGACAATTAGTCACATCCCCCTAAGTACACAATGTCAATGAGACAAATTGACACATCCTGTTACTTTGTGTAGGCTAAATTGTGTCAAGACGTGATAGCTTACCAAGCACCTCCAAAAGAGTTTCCACAGATGTCAGAGCACTTGGGACATTTAGATTGAATTCAAGTGTTTTCAAGATCATTAATTCTGACTCCAGAAGGGCTTGCTTGGAGACTGTTTGGCCCATCGAGTGAAGAAACCGCACCCCAATATTGAGGTCAATAATCTTGACAAAGAGAAAATTCTATTTTAGAACTCGAAGCCTGGTAAAGATGTACAAGACCTTGAAAGTTGGTGAATTGTGGGACGTGTCACAATAACTTACATTAGTGTGCAAAGACAGTTTACTTGCAATCTGTACACAAGAGAAGACAATCAGTGTGTATTCGTTCCTCAGCTTTTCAAAAACAACATCCTCGTGGTTTATTGGCTGATCTGCAGGAGCTCCTTGAGCTCTCAGAGTAGTGAACAAATCGGCAAGGTGCTTGATCATGAACCTGGAGGGACAGTGGTTTGGATAAAGGCAAATAGTATGATAGAATAGAAGCTACATTATTGATCATTTTTCACCTTACCTTTCAAGTATTTCAATGGCATGGTATCCAGCCATGGGATCAAGTTTCAACTGCTCCGTCATCAGGAAGATGCATTCTGGGAGGCACAGTGGGGAAGAGAATCAGGTGACCATACAGTAGCCAAGTAGATAACTGCATTGTAATAATAATATTATGGTGTAAGTCATGTAATTTCATACCGAGTTTCAAGATTCCTAAAGTTATCTTTTCTTCAAATCATCTTGTTTATAAAAGCCAGTTCAGTCCACATGTGTAAATGTACACGGGGGTCCCCCCATCCCACTTGTCCCACACAAGTGATACTGGAGTACCGGGTTAGCAAGTTAACTTACTACTTGAGTTGCTATTAAATGCCTTGATGTCATATTCGACCATAGGCCTATTGGCTAACTCCTCTGGTGTCTCACTGTCACATTTTGTTTTAAAATCATGCTTTATTTTTATGATATTTTAACAGGCTTAAAACACATCTTGCAGCAAGAGACTAACTAGGGGACTAACTATTAAGGCATTTGAACACTGATGCCTGCCAGTCACAATGTGGGACAGGGACAGGGTCTCAATTTGTGGGACGCCTGAAAAGTCTTGTCCCACGCAAAGAGGGACAGTCACATCTGGTCACCCTATTCCACAGTCATTTTTCAGAGCTACTCTATACATTAGCTAAGGCTTTAGGGCAGTCCCCAGAATGAGGGGGTCGAACATTTCTGAAAATAGCAAGCCTAACTAACTGTCTTGTGGCATGGCATGCCCGCATGCGGATTCCACAAGAACTTCAACAAGTAAGGACATTAAATTCGCCCTCAATCATAATGTTACTCACCAATCATCTTCGCGTTGTCTTTAAAAGCACCGTTACATTTTAACAAGCTGCTGAGGCTATCTTTGTTTTGCTTGTTAACAACCACGAGGACGTCCGACAACATCTCACAAGACGTTTCACCAAACTTGAGACTTGGGCTTTGGGAACACAGAAATGACTTCGCCATTTCCAGGGTGAGCAACCGTCAGAGACCTAACTAAATTTGCGTTTGCGGTTGTGTTTACTAATAATGACCTGGTCTGGTCAAAAACAAAATACCCTAAAGACCAGGTAAATTAAGGTAAAGACCAAATTGTTCACAACATTTGTGTCGAACGGAATTATCCAAATTAACAATTCCCAAAAGATGGCGCTGTTGTACTTTAAACGTTTCGAAAGGGAATCATTTGGATGTTGCACCTGTTTGTCTCCCACTATAGAACGTCCGGGGGGACTACCAGACTGTAGCAAAGAGAAACAGTAGGATAATATTAATGGCATTAAATGTTTGTGTTTGGAGACAAAACAAACATTAAACTCTGTCCATTGTCAATGGCGTTTTTAATGTTTGTCTAGACAAGACAAACATATTAAACCTGTGTATAGGTAAAAAATAAAAATATAAATATAAATAACTCTTTAGTTAAAAAAAACACATAGGCAACCCTGTCAAATACATTTTTATCAGGCTTTCTTCTATATATGACTGTATATTCGTGGTCAGCATGATCACTCACTAGGGGTTTATAGAAAATAGCTCTGGGTTGTCAAATATAGCACTGTACAAGTGTACAATTAGAAAACAACTTTCTTGAAGTTTCCAATATTCCTTGAATCCTTAGGCTAATTAACATTGAGGTATTAGGATGATGAACTCCAAAGGCTGATATGTTTTATGCACCTTTGTGATGGAGATTGAAACTCAAGAGTAGGCTATAATGTACACCTAGCTGTTTATAGGCCTACTGTTCTAATTCCACTTGCACAAGTTATTGCATCCTCAATTCCTATCAACAGTAATCTTGAACACATTCAACATTACTGTGATTTGCATTTTATAATATTTTACCTGATTGTAGGCATATAGCACTTTGAGATTTGTTTCAAATGTAAAGTGCATTAAATTGCAAATACAATTTGTCTTATTAGCCAGAGATCCTTTTAACAATTTTGCCAATGTTTGACCATTCTTTATAGTAGCCTATAGTTTTTTATTACTTTTGATGCAGTAATGAATGGTCTTTATAATTTTTTAGAGGCATTAAACATGTCTTAAAATGATTTAAATGGTCACTTTAGAAACGTGCAGATATTGGTTTGTTTTACTGTTGAGTGAGAAAACAATGTGTCATATTAACCCATTTAGACCTGAGGCTGATTCTTTAAAAGAAAAAGCCTTTTAAATCCTAAAACACAAATAATGTGTGGGTCCCGACCCACAGGTTGAGAACTACTGAATTAGATAAACTGAAGTTGTGGGTGCATTTGCAACATTGCAATGTTGTAATGTGTGTAATAAATCACACACTTTGTTTTCTTTTCCTCCGCCATATTAGTGTATTTGTGTAATGCTACTTCTTCCTTCACAGGTGTTACTCATGATACACTAAGGATTTATGTTGTGTTAACTTCCATTGAGGTCAAAGAGAGTCAGGATGTGCTGATATTGTTGTGCATGTTGGCCATAGATGTTGCCTCACTGTAAAAAAAAAACAATTCTGCTGCACTAAATAGAACAAAGACTTAATTAGCATAATTAATAACACCTAACTCCTGTGATGGAGGTAACATTACTGCTGTGAATAAGGTCTATTGCAAACATATAATTGAGCTATATAGTTCACATTTTATTGTATATATAGTAGTAGAGTGGCTAATATCTCCCCCGGCCAAGTGGGAATTTCCCTTAGGCGTTTGGCTTTAGCCATCTCTTCCAGCGCGGAATAACAAAAAATGCGATGGATGGTGCACCTCAACAACTTAACCACTTAAACCCCAGGATCCATATTATGAGGAATTTAGGAAAACCTTCTGCAGATCTACAAGCTTGCACAAGCTTGTCGAACTTTAGGCAGAAATAAAACTAGCCGATCTAAAAGCTCACAGCATAATCTTTGCAGAATAAAAAAATAAGTACCGGTAGACCAAGTGAGCCCTGGGGGATACAAGTCGCATTCAATGAAGTATATAGGGTTTAGTGGTTATTAAGGGTTCTTTGTAGAACCATTAAAATGCTGGTTATTCAAAGAACCTTTGTCTAAAAGGCTCTGTGTGGAACCAAAAATGGTTCTTCTATGCTACGGCATCATTCTGAAGAACCAGTTTCGGTTGCAGCTTGGCACCTTTATTTTTCTGTGTGTAGCCTACTATAGGCAGCAGGTGCATTGATTTCCCCATTCAGAGCTACTGTACATGCTGCTATACAATAGCTTCATCAAAACCCCCCTGTGTTTTAGTAAAGAGGTTGTTTCCATTTATACCATGTGCACCACTCTGCATGCTCAAATAGGAGCGTTGTATAACACAGTGGTTCTCAAAAAATTGATATGCAAGCTCACAGCGTGGCACACCTTTAGAAAACCTTTAGAAAACGCGTGCACGCGTCAAGGTTCGGCGTGGCACTGATGGAGCGCCACACACACACACACACACACACACACACACACACACACACACACACACACACACATCAAAACAGCCATTAAATCTTTTATTCTTTTTCTTCAAGGGGAAATGTTATTTATCTCTTTGTCATAGACTCTTCTGGTCGTTAACCTTGGCAAAACACTCCAGCTTTCAACTCCTTCAACTAAAGGGAAAATACAAAAAGAAGACGTAACAAATACAGAAGGATTCATATTCAGGCCTGAGCAAAAACACTGTTTTCAGTAGTATGGGGAGTCCACCTATTACCCCTCTCCCATCCGTACACCCCCCCCCCCCCCCCAAAATATCCCAAGTGTTAACAATCAACATAAGTCTATGGACAGCTGATAAAAATAGAATACATACAATGCACATTTTCTTTTTTTAAATAAATAAACGCATGTCCATTCTATGAATTCTTTCCCTATATGAATCACTCTTCAATGGTCACAGTCACTCGATAGCATCGTGATCTCCCAAACTTTAAGCTGGATCTACATTTCGTCGCACAGCGAATAGCCGAGTTTTCAGTTTTACAGAAAATAAACAATTATTTTGAAAGTCAGTTTTCTTTCGCAGAGCGTCAGTCGCGTGACGAAGCATAAATGAGCCCTTAAAGACCGATTTATGCATCAAAAATGGAAGACCTACAAGCTCACTTCGCAACGCAGACACAATGCGTTGTGAGCTTGTAGATCAGATATTTTCCGTTTGACTAAGTATGTGTTAGGCTTTATTTACAGTATTCCCTGTTGCTCCAGCAAAACCTAAGGCCAAACATGATCGGACAGGAGAGACCAAAGGCTGTATGGGGCTGGCTCTGGTACAAACACGATCAACTGTTGGTAACCATTGTTGAGACAGATATGTATGAGTTATTATATCTAGGGATGCAACCATCTACTATTATTTTCTTTCTTTTCTTATTGATTAGTATACTGACATAAGTACTGACATTTTACGATTGAGATTTAGACCCCGTCTGCTTGTTCAGGGGACAAATGTAATCTTGACCATCAGGTCAAAATGTGTGTCAAATCCTGCATCTAGGTGAGACATGATGACCTTTGACATGATCTAAAGGTCAAAGGTTAATAGAAGAGCAGGGAGACAAAAATACAACCACCCCAAGTGTATACGGAATGAACAAAATTACATTTCATTCATTTAAAAATGTTACATAGTGCTGCTTTAATATATTTATTATATTTCTTTATATATCAATGAATCAATTAACCACTTAAGCGTTATTCTATACTTTGTTGCATATGTCCTGCAAAAAAATAGTGAAAATAGCAGATACAAGATTTTTTTGTTTACTTTGATTAACTGTTGCACCCCTAATTATATCACTTTGATTTGGTCAGATAAGAATTAGCAGAGGTGAGCGGGCGCTTCTTTATGCATTGGTGGTGAAGGCAGTGAATGTTCAAGAACATTTATTCAGTTCCCGTTCACTGTTCTCCGTGCCGTCTTTAAATTAAGGCAATGTTAAACATATAGCAAGGAAATCTGTCATCTTCCCTCAATAACAGATTTGTAAACAAAAATAAAGATAAGACAAATGTTATCTGGATTAATTCAGATTCTAATGTACATGTTCTCTATTAATCTATGTTGTTAAGGCATGGTGTAGGGGAGGGAGGTGTGTAACCAGACAGGTTAGAAATACTGCAGTAGTATTAATTTAAAAGAAAATAGTGTAAATAAAAATGAATAAAGTCTATACAGTGAATCAACTGCATGTGTGTGTTATTGCAAGCATTGTGTTATCAAGGATAATCATGTCTATGGCCAGTGGAAATACTGTATTGTACATTAGGATTTAAAGCCGTTTGTTTTTAACAACTACCCCTTTATTCAGTTACATCCTTCTTATGTAGTACACCGATGTCCCCCAGGGTTCCATACTAGGCTCCCTCCCATTTTCCCTCTAGCCGCCAGCAAATATCTTTGCTGAAAGTATAGCCGATCTATGACTTGAGCTCCCAAGGTGGTGTAAAGCTTGTGATCTTGTTAGATCTACTATTTTCGCTGAATGTTTGGCCCTATAGAAAAGTAGCGCTGGGTTTCATGTGTCACTGGTTAAAAGAGTAGCTTAGTTCACCCCCAAAAACACTTACACACCCCATGAAGCCTTGAATTCACAGAGATTAGTTTGTTTCTGTCGTATTCCTGAGCCAATCATTTTGATGAAAGAGTCTGTTGGCGAGGTTTGCCCTTCAGTTGATCCGTTGGTACCAAAATGAGCTCTGCTTCACAACTGGCATTTTAACGAGAAAAGCGTGCTGGTCTTTGATCCTTTTTATAATAATAATATCATTAAGAATATACAAATGATGGATACAGAGGTGATACAAAATACCCAGTGATAAAATAAAACAAGCTAAATAAAGAAAAAACAAGACATCAGACATGCTTCAGAGCAAGATAAGTTTGGCAAGAATAAAGCAAGTTTTGCTGTAATCATCAAAACCTCACAGTGAAAATAGTTATGCCCCTACAAAGCACAGTATTCAGTCATAATCTATAGATCATCTCTATCAATACTTCAGCTCCCATATTCATTCTTCATAGACCAGTGGTTCTCAAACATTTCAAGGACCAATAACCAATGACCAATAACCAATAACCAATGACCAATAACCCCCCCCCCCCCAATAACTGTGTACAAATGGATCCATGGTTCCATTTGTACACTCAACATTGTAGAGTGTCAGAGTGTACAAAAGGTCTGGGTTTGGTTAAGATTCGATCATTTCGTTGGGGGGACCCCTGGAACCCCCTCAAGGACCCTCTAAGAACCACTTGTCAGACAATCCAAGCTGTCTGGTAAGGTTTCCATTGACATTGTTGTTGTCGTTTACCCCTGATGGCACGTGAACCTCCATGCTGCTCCCAGTTCCCACTTCCTTCTGTTCCATTTGGATCAACACCAGCTCTTTGAAAGGGAAGGATGGCGGCTTTATCACAATACTGCTATGGCTGAAATGCCCCGCTGCCCCACTGAATGCTCAAGCTCTCTGAAGCGTCGTTCAGACCAAAGATGTGTGACGAGACGTTTTAAGCCCGATTCATATACTTATGCCGTACGATCTGAAATACCAGAGTGGACAGTCAGTCCTTAAGATGCTATGTTGACAGAGAAATATGATTTGCCTGCAGTATGAAGAACAAAGCTTAAGGCTTACGGGATGTGGATGAAGAGGACCGCAATGGAGGCCAGTTAACCACTTAAACCCTGCATCGTCTCTGTCGGGTGGAAACCAAAACTGTTACTTTTCACGATTCAAACAAAAAAAGCAGATTGAATAGTAGCAGATTGACGCGTTCAAAATGTGATGGTTTCAGCTTGTGGATCTGCTACTTTTGATGCCTTTGTGTGGCACTGTAGTATGATCAACTAATTTATAAGAAACACGAAAAGTAAAAAAAAAAAAAGAAGTTTCTGCCCGATTCTTCATTCCGGAGTCCCCCAGGGCAAAATCTTGCCCCCCCTTATTTTCTCCCTCTAGTCTAACGAAGCTCTTCTCCAAAAATCGTCACGTCATCATCGGCTATTTTCGGCAAATGTTCACCTAATTCTCCACAGAATGTTCCCCTATTATTATAACATGCACACAGAAGAGGGATGGCTAAGCTTCAAGTGGTTAATCTCACTCCCTTCAGTCATTCGGTCTAGAGGGGCTGAGGCCAGCGTTGCCTTCCAGAGAAGGATGGTAGGATAAAAAACATATATCTTCGATGGCCGAAAAGGAAAGTACTGTAGTTATTATTCCAAGATAAACAATGACATAAGCTGTTGCTGCTGCCACTAGTCTACTGCTTAGCAACAGAGCTGGCGCTCATTGCTGCCTTTTTCTTAACTTTACCGACAAGGTCTGAATCTTGTCGGCAAGCGACGCCGTCACACGATGGGAGCATAAGTCGAGCTGCAAGCGACAATGACTTGTCTTGTTTCTAGCCATACTTTAGTCTTTGGTCAATATTGTCCTCGATTGATACACATGTTCATACACACACAAATATGCATGTACATACACACTTATAAACGTGTAATAAACTGGATATTTGTGCATGTATGTATAGTCACACTTGCCATAAAGGACCTTTTGCACAAAAAAACATCAAGATACAAAATAAATAATAAAGTAACCCGGAAACAAAAACATGAGTACCTGTTCAATAATTCTTGTGAAAATAAAAAAAATGACTCAAAACATTTCTTTTTTGTAGAAATGATGCCCCCACACAAAAATAAAGTGAAATAAAAAGTAGCCTTATGTACAGCGTAATTTCTTCTTTTGACACAGGCTAAAGGCGTTTTTAGTTTTTTAAATAAACATACTCTGCATCTTTCAAGTAGCCTGAGAGAGAGAGGCTAGACATGGCTGCTCTCAACACTTCCTTTCCGAAGTCCACAAAACGTCTCAACGTCTTTTCTTTCCTCCTCGTTGCTCAGAATTCAAGTGATGGCGTCGCTAAGTTGTTAGACATTATAGCTCTCACACTGGGAGTCCTTGCTCAGTGGCGCTCTGTCTGTCCCTCGCGGCAGGGAATCGGCCCGTCGTCACACAGCCGCTAAGTGCTAATCTAGCTGCTAACTGTTGGGCGGTCCGTCGT
Source organism: Protomyctophum parallelum (assembly GCF_964188405.1). NCBI lineage: Eukaryota > Metazoa > Chordata > Actinopteri > Myctophiformes > Myctophidae > Protomyctophum > Protomyctophum parallelum. The sequence goes on along the minus strand of NC_139705.1, from coordinate 47,887,970 downwards.
TCAGGAAGTAAGTCGTCATTTCTCCTTTACCTTTGACCTTTACGACGCCGCGGTGCTCCAACACGTAGCCTTTGTTAGCGAGCACCTGGTGGAGGTCTGTGGTGACCTGTGGACACCAATGACATGTTAGCATGCAGTAATGCACATTTTTTACTCAAGTAAAATTATCAATACCCTATTGTAGAAATAGTCTGTTACAATTACCAGTTTGGTGTTCAAAATTGCCTTGAACTCTGTTCCATTTATTTGTTCAGTGGTTCTCAAACTTTTTAATTTCAAGGAACCCATAACACTGAGAGCTGTACACTCTCAGAGTTACAGACCTGTACGGCCATTTGGAACCCACTCAATGACACTTTGAGATCCACTGGTGTAACAGAGTGTTTTTCGGTGAGGCAATAGCAGCACCCTGACTCTGTTTGCCCAGAATGGAACATTAGTAACATGTTGACAGTTGAAAAGGAAGTAGGGAAGGAAGGGGCCCATGTTCTTTTTAAAATGGCGTGTGTGCATAGCACCCATTTCATTCCAACAAGAAAACAGTACAGTAACAGGCCACCCCTCACCTGTATGCAGTCAGGTACTCCTGTACTGTCCATGCGGCTGGCCACGTTCACTGTGTTCCCCCAGATGTCATACTGGGGTTTCCTGGCTCCTATGACCCCTGCTACCACTGGGCCAATGTTCAGACCTGGAACACAAGACAATCAAACAGTAATATTAGCCTTTTATGCACATCATACTGTACGTCTCATGGTTTGTACACAAGTCTAATAGCTTAACTTGGTGTCCCTATTTTGGGCAAAACATTTTGGCTATTGGCGCACTAAAAAAGTAGGTTATAGGTTCATCATGCCCCACTATGTAAAGAGAGAGAGAGAGAGAGAGAGAGAGAGAGATATGGACGATGGACGGACGGACAGACAGAGGAGGGGTACAGGTCTTCTGTACCTATCTTCATCTGGAAGTTGTTGAAGGAGTGTTCGTTGATGTACTTCATCTGCTCCCTCAGCCTCATGGCGTAGTCGGCGAGGGCGGTGATGTGTGAGCGCCCCTCCCTGTCATAGGTGGAGTCGTTGAGGCCGGACGCCGCCATGTAGGTGGAGCCAATGGTCTTGATCTTCTCCAACTGTCTGAACTTCTCCTCGCTGATGATCTAGAGAACACACACACACACACACACACACACACACACACACACACACACACACACACACACACACACACACACACACACAAGGGCATGGTAAAAATGGTGCATTTATATAGCGCCTTTATCCAAGGCGCTTTACATAGATTGTGCATTTACATTCACCCATTCACACACGCATTCATACACCGATTGCCATGCAAGGTACCAACCAGCACATCGGGAGCAATTTGGGGTTCAGTGTCTTGCCCAAGGACACTTCGACATGTAGACAGGAGGAGCCGGGATTCGAACCGCCGATCCATGGATCATTGGACGACCTGCTCTACCTCCTGAGCCACAGTCGCTCGGCATGTGAGAGGAGACGAGCTACAGAGCGGAGCTGGGCGAGAGCATTTGCCCCACAAAGCTTGGAGCAGCTATATAGGGCCGCTCCAACACGAGAATGAAATAAATTAAACAAAATAAATAAATAAAAGTATATACCTCGTCAAAGTCGGCGATGATCTCGTTGAGCAGCCGGAGACACTCCACGCCCTCGTTGTTGGCCTCCAGCTCCACGTAGAACTCGGAGAAGTTGCTGATGGAGGCGAACATGACGGCCACGCACTCACACGACTGGTAGTACAGCTCGTCGTTGCGGCGCTCCCGCGCCAGGAAGTGGGCCGCCACGTCCTTCGGCAGGATGTTGTGGAGGAGGCGACGGTTGTACGCCTGCAACTCCTCCATCTCCTCCTTCTCCTCCGTGGCCTGGGCGAGAGAGAGAGAGAGAGAGAGAGAGACAGAGAGAGAGAGAGAGGGGGGGGAGGGGGAGAGAGACAGACAGACAGACAAGAAACAGAGAGCAACATTAAAGGATTAATCCAGGTTTGTTTTGAACATATAAACCCTGCCCTTTTTACTTCTTTCTAATTATTTGTTCGGCCCAAAAGAATGTGTTTCTTGTCATGAGTTGTCACCATCCAAATTGGCTTTGTCCAAGTAAAGGCTTACAGGTCTTTAAATAAATACTTTCTGAAAAGTCTATGGGAAAAGTGAATGGGAAATTATCTTCCGGGCCGCTCGTTCGGGGGCGGGACTGCGACATGGAGTCGCAGTAGAAAAGACTGCATAGAGTCTATGGGACTCCATAGAAAAGACTGCTGTGGTGACTTCATATACTACGAAATACGGCATTTTGTCAGCAACTGCACTACTTTACGTTAACCCATTTAGACGTGACGTCGAAATAATAAAAAAAACTCTTCTGAAAGAATATATATTCAAAGAGTTGTGCCGCATTTTTACGATTTTTCAAAAATAGCAGACCTTAGCTATTTATAACATAATGCTTAGTTAAAACACCAAAAGGGGTTCCCGTCCAGAATGGGTTCTACAATGACCCCTAGAGGCGACTGCCTACCTGGAGTTTCCAGAGGAAGTCAAGGCGTGCGGTGGATTCGACCTGCTGGGCGTGGAGGTACAACGCCAGCACAAACACTGTGAGGATCACTGGCGTCATCACCCTCAGGGACACTTTAGTCACAACAAATGGACTGTGAAGTCATAAAACAACATTGAGACAGTGGTGAGAGCTCTTGTAAAGTGGGGGTAACAATGGGCAGCATAACGTATCAATGTTACGTTAACTACTGTAGTATAATCTTACCACTGGTCTGTAGTTTCATTGAAACTGAACCTAATGGGAGAAAGAAAGACTTTTTAAATAATGTTATAACAACAGCACAACATTGTGAGCCTGTTTTGGATACAATAACGGCCTACGGTAATGTTCAGACTGGTATATATTGTAATCACATAGATTTGTTTAGTTTAGTTTTTTAAGGTTTTGATGGTGGGTACTTGGTTCAAGGTCTTTATTAGTGTCCCAGAAGGGCAATTAGGTTTACAGCAAGAGTAGTGGTTTAAAACAAACAATACAAACAATACAGGACAACAACAGACATGAGACACCATAGCATAAACAGAGGTCTGGTCCTGGGAACCTCAAGGAGATTGGGTCACCAGACCTGAGACCTAACATGACGTTCTAGATAATGATACTAACTGATGGGTGAGGTAACAGTCCTCCATCGGTTTGCTGTCCTTTGTCGTGCAATGGTTTCCCTCGCCAAAAACTAGACAATCTAACACATGAAACGCACTGTGAACTTGAAGATGGACAGAACGACCTTGTTCGTTGGGAGTATGAATTATAAACCTTACTTGTCTATGCCACGCCTCTGGGCCTTTATTACATAATCGTACAATTATTTGAGATAATCACAATTATTATCTGCATACATAATTAAGTAAAAATATATTATCGAATATCATCATCAGAATTCGGTAAGAAAGCGGCTCGTCCGGAATTCTCCTTTAAATCCTCTCCCCACTGAAACAGGTACATTTGCCATGAAAGAGACACACTAAAAATATGATAGAAAACAATTTAAGAAATAATTACCATTGAGAAGAAGTTTCATTGAAATCACTAGAAGGAAAACAATACACATTAGAATGATGCCTACAGTAAAAATATATAATAATTTATATAGGTATAAATTACAGTAGGCCTACGAAAAATCACTTTAACCAATGAAACCGGGAAAGTGTGTGTGTGTGTGTGTGTGTGTGTGTGTGTGTGTGTGTTAAAATGAGATTGCATGTGATGTTCCCCTGGAACAAAAGTTCCAGTAATATAGCAATGTTGTTCAGAAAAAATAAATTTCTAGAATTGCCTCCAGTTATTACTGGGATAAAGTCCAATATGAACAAGGAAAAGACATGTCCACACAATCAGGGTTGGATTTGGTGTGCGTGCATGCGTGCGTGCGTGCGTGCGTGCGTCTTAGGTTCATGAGGTACTTACAGGGCGTTGGACGTGACAAAGAGGTCTGCGTTGTCAAACAGCGCCACCTGTGGCCACTCCACCAGCAGCAGGAAGGTGAACTGAATCAGCAGCATCAGCACCAGCTTGCCGATGCTGCTGATCTGCAGAAACACTGAGCAGGCCAACAGGGTGAGCAGCACACTGTAGCTGAAATACTGACACACACAGGGCACACCAGGTATTACACAGCTTGATTTTAAATAGTACAAATACAATAAAGCTTGATTGATGCTTTTTGTTGTCACAAATAAGATGTTATCACTTGTAAATAACTGGAATGTCAGTCCTAAAGATCAAGGCGCCAGCTTATAATGACCAATCAGGAGCACCGTATTATCTGAATATAAGGTTGAAAATGGGTCAAGTGGTTCTCAACCTGCGGGTCAGGACCCCACAGGGGGGTCCCCAAATCATTTTTGGAACCTCCCCAGATGACTTGCTTAATGTTCAACATTACACAACCAGCTTACAGGGTATCTGCACTTTTGAACATTACTACATAAAAAGTAATGGACAAAATACCGTATATTTCCAAATAGCCACCCGGATTCATTTAAACCCCCGGTAGGGGTCTGACACAATTTTTGCGTATTAATAGCCACAATTTGTAATCATCGTATGGGCCGTGAATAAAGCTTGTTTTGATCAAAAATGCAACCTGGGAAAAGAATCTGAGATACTGTATATATATTTTTTAATCTGATAACACGGGTGGCAGGTGAAACTTTCACTTCCGGGTTCATTTCCGGTTGTATTTGTTGCTTAACATGGAACCATTCATACGTTGGTGAAGAGCGCCATCTCTATCATAAAGCACTGAAAAGACCACATGTCATAGGATGACCAGATTCAAACTGTTCATTTGTCATAGGATGACCAGATTCAAACTGTTCATTTGAGGGACAGAAGTATCGCTTGTGTGGGACAAGTGGGACGGGGGGGGGACAAGCGATACTGGAGTACTGGGTTAGCAACCTACTGCTTTGATGTCATATTCGACCAAAGGCCTATTGGGTATCATTTATAAACTCCTCTGGTGTCTCACATTTTGTTTTAAAATCATGCTTTATTTGTATGCAATTTTAACTTAAAAACACATCTTGCAGGAAGAGACAATGAGAGAGCTTTACAACAGAAGGCCAACTATTAGGGGACTAACTATGAGGGCATTTGAACACTGATGCCTGTCAGTCACAATGTGGGACAGGGTCTCAATTTGTGGGACGCCTGAAAAGTCTTGGAAATGAGGGACTGTCCCACGCACAGAGGGACATCTGGTCACCCTACCACATGACGGAGATCTGTGTCATCAGCGGCAAAGGGTCGGATTGGATTTGACGGATATCTCCGTCAACGGCAGGGGGAATGTGTTATTATAATATCCAAAGAGTGGAGGCTGACCTCTGGGAACGGACACGAGGGACAGATCTCCAGGCCTCCGTCCATGGACATGTTGAGGCTGTGGATGAGACACGGAGTGACCAGAGGAGCCGACGTGTTCAGCTGCTCAGCGACGCACTCCTCCAAGCTCTTAGTGTCACAGGCAAACTGCACAGAACACACACACACACACACACACACACACACACACACACACACACACACACACACACACACACAAACACACACAGCACAGTTCATCAGTGTTGTTTTAGTTAGTTTTAGTCATTTAGTCTTTTGAATAACACATAATTTCGTCGACTAAATATCACAAGAATTTTGTTGACTAAATCTACATTTGATAATAGATATGTTGGCAGTCCTTGATGGAATTGTAATGCCTGATTGTATACTGTTGTGTACGATTGCACGCTGAAAATAGCTGCTACAAGCTCAGACTAGTCTCTCCACTAGCCCCTCCCTAACCTTTTGGTCTTCTTCGTTTTAATCATCCTAGCTTCGTTTGTCAGTGAAAAAAGGCAGTCGACAAACTTTTCATCATAGTTTTAGTGGCCAAAATCAACACTGCAGTTCATACAAGATGATATACATCCTCTAGCACAGATTCTTCCAGATATTAATGATGCATGTAACCGGTGAAGACAACCCGCTGCATGTTTTGGTCATGCCCTAGGTTGGTGGACTTTTGGACAGCCATATTTCAAACCTGTTCTGACATATTGGGTGTGCCTATCCCACCCAACCAGTTAACGGCCTTGTTTGGCATTCCCCCAGGGACTAACATTCCTCTACACCTTAAGAGAATAATGTCCTTTACTTCTCTTTTAGCCAGACGTCTTATACTCCTGAAATGGAAACAAGTTTCCCCACCTATACACATAACGGGTGGATAAAGGACGCACTATTCTACCTTAAGCTTGAAAAGATTAGATTCTCACTTAATGGTTCCATGACAACTTTCCAGCAAACATGGACGCCCTTTGTTGACCATGTAAAAACCCTGACGGTAGTCTCAGAGATGAGCGATATTTGAACTATATAATGGTGAACGCATTAGGCCTATGCATTGTACATGCGTTGTGTAAACCGGTGGCTGCGCGCACACACAGGTGGTCCCCCCTCCTTTCCTCCTTTCTTCTCTTTCCCCTCCCCCCTCTCCTTTTTTAATTTAATGTATTTACTTATTTCTTTGTAATTCCCCCCTTCTCAGGTATTGTCTCTGCATTGGGGAAGAGTGGGTGGGCATAGTGGGTGGACGGGAGGAAATGAGGGGTGCCTTAAGAAGTATGTATTAACAAATGTATATGCTGACATGAACAAGGACCCCACATGGGAGGGGAAAAAATGTAGAAAACCCAATAAAAATATATTAAAAAACAATACATCCTCTAAAGCTCTTAGTGTCACAGGCAAAGTATAGTACAGACATAGACAACAGTACAGAGAGAAAGATCAACCAGGTGTTCATTGGAGATAAAAGTTGAGTTTCTAGGATGAACAGGAACCACAACATGAACAAGAGGAGAGATCTGAGCACTCAAGGTGTACAGTATGGGCCAAGCACGTTCATATTTTACAGGAAGTTACAAATAAAAGTTCTACCGGTATATTATTATTATTATTATTATTATGAATCCCTGTGGTATTCCTATTTCACTGTATGTGTGTGTGTGTGTGTGTGTGTGTGTGTGTGTGTATTAATACAATACTTGGGTATAGTCCAATTTTCTAAACAGACACGTTTTATGGTTACAAATATATATATATATATTTTACAGATACTGTACATACATTTACAGTGAGAAAAAGATTCAGGATGGGGTTGGGATTAGGATTACACATTTAGAGGTTAGGTTTATGGCCAAGCTACACCGGGCATGTGTGCGTTTGACGTAAGCGCACTGCGCGCACAAGTTAAACATACGTGTGTGTGTGTGTGTGTGTGTGTGTGTGTGTGTGTGTGTGTGTGTGTGCTTGCGTGCGTGCGACGTGCGTACATGAGTGCGTGTGCTTGCTGATGGTTTTACCATATTGACGAAGGCAGAGATGAACACCAGAATGATGGTGAACACTCCCACCAGGGTACTGTTGGTGTGGGAATGCACAATCTTCCTGGACACAGTCTGCATGGCTGCAGGGAACAGCTACACCAGCAGGGGGCAGAGAAACGCACACATTCAGGCACAAGTTGGTTATTCTAACCCATTCTGACCTGAGATCAGATTCATACGAGGTTTCCGCCGGACACACACTGGTCTGATGAACCCATTCTGACCTGAGATCAGATTCTAAAAATGTCAGTCGTTCTTCGATTTAAAAAAAATGGCAGACCTACAAGCTCGTATCGCGCCACTCGGTGGCGCGATATGAGCTTGTAGATCTGCTATTTTTCAATAGCTAAAGCATGACATGATGCTAACACCAAAATGGGTGCCCGGTCAGAATGGGTTATTCTAATCTATAGCACTGTGGTCCTGAAAGTGATTGAGATTGAAGATTGAAGACGCTATATAGAATTGGCTATTTGTGTATAATGTGAACAAACACAAATCTCTGTGCGTGCGTGCGTGTGTGCGTGCGTGCGTGCGTGTAGGTATACATGTAGTTTAACTACACTTACCTTAATGCAGGAGTATATGGCACAGATGAAGAGGATGTTGGCGAGGATGATGAAGATACTGATGTAGATTCCCAGCATGATCGGGGTGCTGAGAGACACAGCGTTACACACCGTTTTACAATTTAGGCATTTAGCAGACGCTCTTAATCCATTTTGGCCTGACGTCGAAATAAATAAAAACGTTCGCTCTGAAAGAATGTATATTCAAAGATTTGTGCCGCATTTTTACGATTTTTCACTATGAGCTTGTAGATCTGCTATTTTTCAATAGCTAAAGTATAACATAATGCTTAGTTAAAACACCAAAAGGGCTTCCCGCCCAGGATGGATTAATCTAGAGCGATTTACATTAAGCAAGAACAAAAACGTGCCGATACATCATATACAATACATAAAGACCAGTTCAGTCAGATAACTCACCAATAGATTTAACCAATATTTATTATAGAATATAAATGTGCATATAATATTTTATCTCGGCGTTCGGCTCTTTTCTCCCTGCTCGGCACAATTAAACACCATCATCAAACATTAAGAGCAGGGAGATAGATATACAATAACAACTGACGTTTTGTGTTTGTTTTGTAAATTATCGCCCTACTTGATCATACTATAGCTTCACACAATCAAGTATCAAAAGTAGCAGTGCACAAAAGTATACTAATAACAAGACGCTATATACAATTGGCTATTTGTGTATAATGTGAACACTTTAGATTTTTTAATGAAAGATGTTAACAACACAAATCTCTGTGCGTGCGTGTGTGTGTGTGTGCGTGCGTGCGTGCGTGTGTGCGTGTGTGCGTGCGTGCGTGCGTGCGTGTGTGCGTGCGTGCGTGTGTTCCACCTACTGAGGAAAGATGACTATCTGTATGAAGGAGATGAAACAGAACACCAGCAGAGTGCAGGCTACGTAGCCTCCGAAACGGTCATCAACCTTCTTGGAATACTGAAAAACAAACAAAAACAAACATAATGAATCTATAAATCATCCATAAATCTTCAAATACTTTTCCAGAATCGGGTGGCAGGGGGGCAACAGTTGGAGCAGAGAGCTCCAGTCTTCCCTTTTCAACATTAGGCTCTTTCCTCCTGGGGGATCCCAAGGCGTCCCCAGGCCAGTGTGGCCCATCTGGTCCTTGATCTGCCACGGGGTCTCCTCCCAGTGGGACGGGCACTGAGGACCTCCCTAGGGAGACACTCGGGAGGCATCTGTACTGGAGCAGTGGTTCTATACTCAGAGAATGACTGAACTTCCCACCCTATCTCTAAGAGAGAGAGAGGTGACCAACCGAAAACTCATTTCCGCCGCTTCTGTCTTTAAGCTTATTTTTCTGTGGTGCCTAAACGCTCCAATGACTGACCACATGTGTGTGTGTGTGTGTGTGTATGTCTGGTGTCTAACCGCTCCAATGACATGACCACGTGTGTGTGTGTATGTCTGTTTGTTTGGAGTACAAACAGCTGGCATGCAGCCAGCCAGCGGTGTTGTTGAGCAGCCTACACCGCTCAGTTCACACAGGTGTGATTTTTCGGTCATGACCCACATTTCTATATAGACCACACTTTTGTGGCCCAGTCATCTAACTATACTTAACAATACGTGTATTCTTACTAGAGCATGTTTGTTTTAGTCAATGGAATCTCTGCTCTGCCCCACAATGCCCGTTACCCATTCTAACATGAGTGATGAAACCATGGCCTTTCCCCATTTACAAATGAACATCGCCGGACTCATCGCCATATTGGCTTGTGGTGGACATTTTTGTCAACATTATTTTATTGTTTATTAGGAGCCATGTGTGGATGCACTGCCACGTCCATTATGTTTTGGAAGGGTGACCAAATGACCATGCCATGTTGTGTCTTGTCTTGTCTTGCCTTGTCGTACGTTTGTCTTGTTTTTGTTTCAAAACTTGATTCAGGTTATGTGGTTTGTATCAGTGTCGCTTTCCTGTTTTTTTATTTTACTTTTTTATTTTATGCTACCACAATATTTTGTGTATGGTGCTCACAACATTTTTATGTTGTACATGCTATCTGTTCCATATGGGTGTGTCACATATACTGTCATTATTTGATTTACTGTATACCCTGAATCTTGAATAAACAAAACTGTGAAAAAAAAACATTATTTTATTGCCCCAGACAAAATTTGTAGACAATTTAGGGTCCATTTGGTTCCATTTGTACACTCTAGTAAATCAGTGTCATACATACAGTATTCGGACTGACATTCAGTAATTGGGTCTGGTGATTTGTCCGTGTATACGGACTACGGACGCATTGATGAATGTATGTGAATATAACCACGTGTTCACAACAACAACAATCATTTAAAAAAAAATTAAAGTGTGTCATATTCAGACCTTCTTCTCCAAGGTGGAGGTCTGGAAGGTGAGCAGGAACTTCTTGACGTGGTCTTTCCTCAGCTGGTCGATGCTGCGAGCGTCGATGGCTCTGCCCAGGAACTCATTGACCTCGTCCTCCGGGTTCATGGCCTCCTGGACGCAGCGGCTGACCGTGGCACGGGGGAGAGTAGAGCATTATTTAATATTTATCCCAAAGTGTACAGAGTGAAGTTGCACAGTAAATAACCCATTCTGACCTGAGATCAGATTCTAAAAATGTCTATTACATCCTGACAGTTTCATTATTAACCCATTCTGACCTGAGATCAGATTCTAAAAGATTTTTCAAAAATAGCAGACCTACAAGCTCGTATCGCGCCACTCGGTGGCGCGATACGAGCTTGTAGATCTGCTATTTTTCAATAGCTAAAGCATAACATGATGCCAACACCAAAATGGGTGCCCGGTCAGAATGGGATAAAACTAAGTGAAACTGAAGTGATGTTCTACTTCATACAGTATTGTGCAAATTGTACATGAGACGATCAACACTTACTTGTCTTTATTGGACTCGTCAATTCCCTGAGGAAGAGAAAGACACACATGGTTTAGGGTATGGAAGGTCTTGGTTGAAATTATTGCCTTTAAGTTACAATTCAGGACTCATTTGAATGAATAAAATGTAGTTATGTTACAATTTACAATTTAGGCATTTAGCAGACGCTCTTAATCCAGAGCGATTTACAGTAAGCAAGAACAACACATGGTAATACATCAAATACATAGAAATAGTCATCAAGGATCATAAGTAAGATAAGAACCCAACATACGTCTAACAGCAGAATGTATGTACAGTACAATGAAACTATGAGAATACACTATATAATTAACCTTTTCATATGCCTGCAACGTCATTTTTGAGTCATGGACCAATTTGTATGGCGTGAGTAAATATATATATATTTTTTTTGTTTATTTTTCGTACTCTTTTTCAATATATGAATTAAGTCGTGAAAATAGCCGATCTACAAGCTCACAACAGCTTTTGTCCCCACATGTCTCAAGATTTGCCATTGACCACGGTAAGAGAATTCCGGTCAAATGTCTGCAGAATTTTGTCCCCGCCCGTCTCAAGTTTTGCCTTTGACGATGAACGGAGAAATGACGTCAGAATTCCGCAAAAATATGACGTAAATTAAACATCAAAACATTAAACGCCATTGACATTGAAGGGAAGATTTAGGTAAACGAGCAAATCAGCTAACCAATCACAGGCAACAGGCATTCTTATTGGCCAGTATGTGATGATCCATGATGATATGTTAAGAGCTGATAATTCCGCTAAATATGACGTAAATGAAACATTAAACGCCAGTGACATTGAAGGTAAAACCTACGTCATATGTAAACTAGCAAATCGGCTAACCAATCCCACATGTTGGTGGGAGCGCTTGGCTAATAAGGGACCACCTTATGTAGCAATGTCAAATGTCCGCTAACATAAATTGATGTACGATGACAAGAGCGCCCCTCATTTCACACGACAGGTGTGATTTCTTTATGTAGTTTAAAAGCCAGTACAACATACAGTACAGTGAGTGGTGGGTAGTTGTGTACAACACCTGAGTTTGAGTTAAATCATCAAAGAAGTCGTCAAAAAAGTCAATTACGTCAGTACTATGAAGCAATATTGATGACATCAGAGATCTCTACAGTATATACACTATGGACAGGATAGAAAGGCAGACAGACAAAGGTTCCTCTGCATTGCAAAGCCTTTACGCTATGGAGGAAGAGACTTCGGTGAAGTTGCTGAGGGAGTACGAGTTCCAGGCGATGGAAATGACACTGATCCAACTCCAAAAGCTGGTGGACGAGAAGGAAGAAGTGATCAACGCCATCAAGGAGCGTGTGTCGATAGACAAGCGACGACTCCGGTACTGGTGGGAGGAACGAAAGGGGCTGGCCGACGAGAAGGAGGCTCTGGCCAAAGAGAACGAGGAGCTCCAGGTCCAGGTGCGCTTCGTCCAGGAGGAGGTGTGTGCTCTACGTCTGATGCAGGAGGACAAACGGGGGAAAGAGAAACAACTGGAACAACTAGAACAACAGAAGGAGCTGTTGGAGAAGAAGAATGGGCAACTGCAGAACCAACTGGAAGTCGCCCAGGGAGAACTGAGATCCACCAATGCTCTTTGGTTAAAGGAGAAGGTCAATTGGGGGATTGGTTTGACGTTTGTTTGTTTGTACTATTTGATTTCCTTTGTCGTCGCTGGCCTCTCGTCTTTCTTTGTCTCTTCCTGAGAACAACAAAGAGGACAAAAAAGTCACATCCGTGTGAAGTGAGGGGCGCTCTTATCATCATACATCATCTTATTCCAGCCAATCACAATTTGCGTGCGTCATCACCTTCAATGTTTGTTGTTTACACAATGTTTGGTTTTACACAGTGTTTGTGTTTACACAAACACTCAAAGCTGGCCATTCATTGTCAATGGCATTCAATGTTTGTGTTACACAATGTTTGTGTGTGCACAAACCCTCTAAGCTGGAGATAGTAGGAGCTAGTGCCCCTCACAAATCTAATTTCACTCACTTCTTTACACTTGTAAACCTGTGATGTGACTATGGCGGTGGCGGTGGCTCACGGGTAGAGTGGCCGGATGGTAACCACAAGATTACCAGTTTGGCTCCCCCAGAGTTAGTGTCGAAGTGTCCTTGAGCAAGACACTGAACCCCTAATTGCTCCTGATGTGCTGGTTGGTGCCTTGCATGGTTTACGTAGCCATCGGTGAATGAATGTGTGTGTGAATGGGTGAATGTATGTGTGTGTGAATGGGTGAATGTAATGCACAATCTATGTAAAGCGCCGCTATATAAATGCACCATTTACCATTCATAAGGTCGGTTCTGATTGAGAAAAGGAAGGTGTGTGTATAACGAAACTGACTCAGTCTCCCGTTGTTCCCTGTTTGTTCAGATAAACCTGCCGGATCAGTTTCAAAAATATAATCTGTTTACTAAGCCACACCCCTGGGGCGTGTAACGCATACAGTATGACCAAAACTGTTACCTTTGATGATTTCAATTCAAAAGTAACAGAAAATACCATATCTGGTACAATTGTATGTGACAAATAAACAAACAAATAAACGTTACAATGTTTCTGCCTAACAGCAACGATGAACGGCCACACATACACACAGTACTCATTCATACTCCAGTTTTAGGTGAGTAGCTTACTCACCACAATGTAGTTTTTTCTAAAGTTAGAAAACTACAACATTACTTCACTCACAGAGGTTAGTAGCCACTCACCCTGACACATGACACATCTCTCTGCTTTTACTGACGTTTTACACCCTTTCACTCTGGGCTATCACTACCACTAGATTAAGCTGGGTGGGTGGTCCCCTTGGTTTTGAAGGCACAGGGGTTGCTCATCTGAACCAGAGGGAGGCGGGGGGCATTGCTTATATCACCCCCAGTATGATGGCCTTGACAATGTCATTATCATCGTTTAGGTGATATTACTGTAGGTTATCGCCTAAAAGGTGAGTTGGCCTTTCCACCTCTGGGGTCTGGGGACCCCCAGGGGTCCTTGAGGGGTTTCCAGGGGAAATGACTGGTAACAAATATGAACTAAATGGACAATAAGAGGTCCATTTGGTTCCATTTGTACATCCTCAGAGTTAATGCAGAGTGAACTGGGGGTTGTTGAAATAAAAATCACACTCGTGTGAAGTGACGGTTTTATCTTCATACATCATCATATCAGCCAATCAAATCATCACATTCTGTGGTAAAAACACACAAAGCTGTGCATAGGAGGGGCTAGTGCCCCCT
>NC_139705.1:47858733-47868733 GCF_964188405.1 Protomyctophum parallelum | reverse complement strand
ATGTATAACACATTCTGAACGGGAACCCATTTTGGTGTTAGCATCATGTTATGCTTTAGCTATTGAAAAATAGCAGATCTACAAGCTCATATCGCGCCACCGAGTGGCGCGCTACGAGCTTGTAGGTCTGCTATTTTTTGAAAAATCGAAGAACGACTGACATTTTTTAGAATCTGATCTCAGGTCAGAATGGGTTAATCAGACCAGTGTGTGTCCAGTGGAAACCTCGTATGAATCTGATCTCAGGTCAGAATGGGATAAACGGTGGAGGTTTGATCTGACCTGACGTTGTCGTGCTTCTGGATGTAGATCTTATGGAACATCATGTCTTCCTTCTTGGCATTGATGTCAGCCTTCATCTCCATGGCAACATGCCGCGGCAACACAGAGAGTAACAGACGTTCCTGCAAAACACGAGAAAAGAAATACATCACGCTAAGCAGCGCCATTCACTGTTATTCTGTATCCGACAGGTGTGTGTGTGTGTGTGTGCGTGCGTGCGTGCGTGTGTGTGCGTCCGTCCGTTCGTACGTGTGTGCGTGTTACTATTTAGAAAAGCCAAAGAATAGTAAAATTTGAAAATTAGACATTGAGAGGACATAAGTAATAGCAATACCTCGTAAAGTAATCATGGTTGTTTTTATGATAATGATTGATTAGAGATAGGAAAATGAAATATTAGTACTGTACTGTATTTTTTATTTATTTTTATTTGTCTTCTCCTATTTGTGATGTACTGTCTTACCCTGTGGGCCACGAGCCTGTAATAAAGTTTATATTAGGCGTCTCGGAACCAAAGATAGCAGCCCAACAGGACCACAGTGGAAATAAGTCACTGAACCAAAGATAGCAGCCCAACAGGACCACAGTGGAAATAAGTCACTGAACCAAAGATAGCAGCCCAACAGGACCACAGTGGAAACTAGAAAAAGTGCCCTTCCGGGCACAGGTCTCCACCAGGTTATCCACAGATCCGTGCAGTTAGAGGTAAAAACACTTTTCGGCCAGTTATAGCGCCACCTTGAGGCTGAGTTGAAATTGTTCATGTGGCATTTCGTCCTCGGCCTAGTGGGAATGTGGGTGCACAATTTCACGGAAATCACGCGATGTGTTCATGATTTGCAGCATTTTGTTTGAAACTGAGCACTCCTGTGAATTTTGGAAGCCAATCTTAACCAATCAGGATGGAGTCTGAGAAATCTGAAAGACCGGTTTGGTTGAATGGCTCTAGAGAGACTGTGTACCAATTTGCGTGATGTTTGGACAAAATCTGTAGGTGTACTGTGCAAAAACTTGTTTTGCACAAAGCGGCCTCCTGGTGGCGCTATAACAGGCCGTTCTGGAAAGTTTGGGGCAGAGGTTCATGGTTGGCATCCAGGGAGTGTGTGTGCAAAATTTGGCATCGACCGGGCTTGTTTTGCACAAAGCGGCCTCCTGGTGGCGCTATAACAGGCCGTTCTGGAAAGTTTGGGGCAGAGGTTCATGGTTGGCATCCAGGGAGTGTGTGTGCAAAATTTGGCATCGACCGGGTTAACGGTGGCTGAGATTAGCTGTTCACGGACGGACACACGGACGGACGGACGGAGTGCAAAACATACTCTCCCCATGCCTTCGGCTGGTGGAGACAATAAGTCACTGAACCAAAGATAGCAGCCCAACAGGACCACAGTGGAAATAAGACACTGAACCAAAGATAGCAGCCCAACAGGACCACAGTGGAAATAAGACACTGAACCAAAGATAGCAGCCCAACAGGACCACAGTGGAAATAAGTCACTGAACCAAAGATAGCAGCCCAACAGGACCACAGTGGAAATAAGACACTGAACCAAAGATAGCAGCCCAACAGGACCACAGTGGAAATAAGACACTGAACCAAAGATAGCAGCCCAACAGGACCACAGTGGAAATAAGACACTGAACCAAAGATAGCAGCCCAACAGGACCACAGTGGAAATAAGACACTGAACCAAAGATAGCAGCCCAACAGGACCACAGTGGAAATAAGTCACTGAACCAAAGATAGCAGCCCAACAGGACCACAGTGGAAATAAGACACTGAACCAAAGATAGCAGCCCAACAGGACCACAGTGGAAATAAGTCACTGACTTTTATATCTATCTTTTATATACCCTGCTATAATAGACTGTGTGTGTGCGTGCGTGATAGAATAGACAGACAGACAGAGTGCGTGCGTGATAGAATAGACAGACAGACAGTGTGTGTGCGTGATAGAATAGACAGACAGTGTGTGTGCGTGCGTGATAGAATAGACAGACAGACAGTGTGCGTGCGTGATAGAATAGACAGACAGACAGTGTGCGTGATAGAATAGACAGACAGACAGTGTGCGTGCGTGATAGAATAGACAGACAGACAGTGTGTGTGCGTGATAGAATAGACAGACAGACAGTGTGCGTGCGTGATAGAATAGACAGACAGACAGTGTGCGTGTGTGATAGAATAGACAGACAGTGTGTGTGCGTGATAGAATAGACAGACAGTGTGCGTGATAGAATAGACAGACAGACAGTGTGCGTGCGTGATAGAATAGACAGACAGACAGTGTGCGTGCGTGATAGAATAGATAGACAGACAAGACAGACAGTGTGCGTGCGTGATAGAATAGACAGACAGACAGTGTCTGTGCGTGATAGAATAGACAGACAGACAGACAGTGTGCGTGCGTGATAGAATAGACAGACAGACAGACAGTGTGCGTGCGTGATAGAATAGACAGACAGACAGTGTGCGTGCGTGATAGAATAGACAGACAGACAGACAGTGTGCGTGCATGATAGAATAGACAGACAGACAGCGTGCGTGATAGAATAGACAGACAGACAGACAGTGTGCGTGCGTGATAGAATAGACAGACAGACAGTGTGCGTGCGTGATAGAATAGACAGACAGTGTGCGTGCGTGATAGAATAGACAGACAGACAGTGTGCGTGTGTGATGGAATAGACAGACAGACAGTGTGCGTGCGTGATAGAATAGACAGACAGACAGTGTGCGTGCGTGATAGAATAGACAGACAGACTGTGTGCGTGCGTGATAGAATAGACAGACAGTGTGCGTGCGTGATAGAATAGACAGACAGACAGTGTGCGTGCGTGATAGAATAGACAGACAGTGTGCGTGCGTGATAGAATAGACAGACAGACTGTGTGCGTGCGTGATAGAATAGACAGACAGTGTGTGTGCGTGATAGAATAGACAGACAGACTGTGTGCGTGCGTGATAGAATAGACAGACAGTGTGTGTGCGTGATAGAATAGACAGACAGACTGTGTGCGTGCGTGATAGAATAGACAGACAGTGTGTGTGCGTGATAGAATAGACAGACAGACAGTGTGCGTGCGTGATAGAATAGACAGACAGTGTGCGTGCGTGATAGAATAGACAGACAGTGTGCGTGCGTGATAGAATAGACAGACAGACAGACTGTGTGCGTGATAGAATAGACAGCTATACCTGCTGTTGGTTCTCTCTCTGCAGGTGCAGTCTGGCCTGGATGTAGCCCCTGGTCTCCTGGAAGGCCTGCCTCTGGGACACCTCAGCAGGATAGTGGGTGCAGATCCCAATGATGTTAGTGCAAAGAAAGATCAGCACGTTGGCGCTCACCTGGAGAGAGACAGACAGACAGACAAAATTACATTCTACAAAATGCCTTCTAAACCAGTAGTTCTCATACCAGTGCAATTGAAGCTACCGTTTGAATTGAAGCAGATTTTAAACTATTCTATAATTGCATTGTAAATGTCTCTGGATTAGAGTGACAGCTACTCGAAATTATTGTCTAAAATGATTGTGACAGCAGAATCCGAATCAATGTTTTTTGTCAAATCACAGGTTCACAGGTGTTCACAGGAAAGGGAGGAATGATTAGAGAACAAGGACAGAAAGATAGAACCTGGTCAAAAAGAGAAAAAGGCTCTCTCTCAAAATACAAGCTCACAACATGTTTTGGTTAGATCTGCTAGTTTTCGTAGGAATAGGGGTGAAGTAGTAAATAGTTTAAGGGGTAGGCAACCTTAAGCAATTATTAAGTCCACTCACTTCTACAAATTACATAATAATTCACATCCTGCTGCACATAATTGTACATTCATTCAAACTCCTATAACTCATGACTGGGGAGGGATTAGGTGTGTTATTGCTCTGAGTTTAATGATCATTACATCCTGAACATATGTCTAAGGTTGTGTGTATCCTATATGGACAATCAAAATCAGTTGGGAATATTTTATTTTGATGTGGTGTCTTAATAATATATGGCACACTGACTATCACAAAAATGAATGGCACTTCACATGAAAAAGGTTGCAGACCCTTTACCGATAAAACCGGGAAAGCATTGTGCGTCAGTTTCGATTTTTGACTAGTCAAACATAGCAGATATACAAGTTCACAGCATGTCACTTGCTGCAAGCTTGAACATCTGCTATATATATTTTTTTATTCTTAAAAAAGAGCACATCTATTCGGCTATTTAAAAAAAGTTTTAAAACATTTGAAGTTTGAAGAAGTTGCTAAGCAAGCGGAAAAAAGGACATGAATATCCTTCGGGACAATAAAGATTATTATTATTATTATTATTAAACCAATGAATGGAGGAAGTGGTGCAAGGTCACAGGAACTAAAGTGAGAAAGTAAATAGCTTATCGTCTATACCCCGATAGCCGACATTTATACACTCAGCATTATCCCATTCTGACCTGAGATCAGATTCATACAAGGTTTTCCACTGGACACACACTGGTCTGATGAACCCATTCTGACCTGAGATCAGATTCTAAAAATGTCAGTCGATTTAAAAAAAAATAGCAGACCTACAAGCTCGTATCGCGCCACTCGGTGGCGCGATATGAGCTTGTAGATCTGCTATTTTTCAATAGCTAAAGCATAACATGATGCCGACACCAAAATGGGTGCCCGTTCAGAATGGGTTATATAAACAGGACATTTGAATGTAACTTTGACTAACTTTATGTAAACAAAACAGCCAGCAGAGAGTGAGAGAGAGATCGAGGCGGGCCCTGTGTGAACGCATGAGAACTGCAGAGAACTGGAAGTGGAAAACTTCAAAAACTGCAACTAGTGTATTAAGAATCAGTGTTGAAAATAATATATTATTTTACTGTAGAATTATGTCATGATCATGGTTCAAGGTCTTTTGTACATGAACTTTGTTCTTCTGGATCCTCAGATGTACAGTAAGTGTGCCCTAAAAAAAATTCAGTGCTTGACAGATTCTTAAGGTTTCTATGAATGTATTTGACGATTTGCCCAACATAGGAATAGGGTTAACATACATTTTAAAATGTAATAAAAAATAAAAAATAACAATATTAAACATATCAGACAGTTTGCATTTCCCAATAATTAAATACATCAGTCTAACCAGAAGCAGAGATAAAACATGACCTCAGTCAAATTAAAGACCGGAGGGAGACATCAAAAACAGAGATCTACGTGCATGCACACACACACACACACACACACACACACACACACACACACACACACACACACACACACACACACACACACACACACACACACAAAACAGGCCACAGGACATGTTTCTATTTGTAGGATCAGTTTCCACTTAGCTCTTCAGAGTCCATTGGCCAGCTAATAATTTTCACAGCACGTTTCATGTCAGCTCGCTGGGGGGACATTCACAATAATTGTCCTGTCCGCCCCCCCCCCCCCCCCCCCCCCCCTGCATCATGGGAAAGGCTGACCGTGCTTGACCTGTCACGGGGGTCATTTCCTTGTGAGATGTGTTTCTTGTTTACAGCCTGAGATTGGAGCTCTTCACTCCAGAGACAGCCGTGGAGGAAGAGCTACTCTGCCACGGTGTAGAAATACTCTGATCCAGTAAATACTCTAATCCAGTGATCATTTTGCTGGCTAAAACTACACACGTCGCCTTTCTACATTCGGCTCCGATTTACGGCTTCCGGTGGAACCTTCAAAATAAGGGTTTCGCTGAAAAATGCTGGCGGTTAAGTGAGAGTACTTAAGAGTCTAGCGGTATAAGTACAGTACTTAAAGTACAGACAGTACTTTAGAGTCCACCAGTGGTCCAGAGGTGACGTTCAGGTGTTCAGACACTACACACACAGCCTGAGAGTCAGCCAATAGGAAGCCCTGCTTGCCAAGATACTTCCTGTATCACACACAAATGAGACCGAACAAGAACTCTGGTGTTTTACTTAAACCATTCTGACCTGAGATCAGATTCATACGAGGTTTCCACTGGACACACACTGGTCTGATTAAACCCATTCTGACCTGAGATCAGATTCTAAAAATGTCAGTCGTTCTTCGATTTGTCAAGAAATAGCAGACCTACAAGCTCGTAGCGCGCCACTCGGTGGCGCGCTATGAGCTTGTAGATCTGCTATTTTTCAATAGCTAAAGCATAACATGATGCTGACACCAAAATGGGTTCCCGTTCAGAATGGATAATGTAAGTAAAAGTATTAATACCACAGCATGAGTTAAGAACATCACAGGTTGCAAAAGCCATGAGTTTTCTCAAGCCAGAGAGAGCTCAGAATTGGCCACATTTTGGACGCAAATGCACCTACAACTTAATCTGTGCGACTCACAAAATACATTTGGGAGTTATCTGTGCGACTGGCCATAGTTTCTGTGGTGCATGCCAAACTGGGGGCCTTCATACTTTTCAAATGGGGGTCTGTGGGCTAATAAGTATAAATGTTGAGGTCCTTGCCATGAACATACATATTTCCCTACCATGCATTTGTACGAATACTTTCATGTTATAGTATTGTTTTTATTCATTAAAAAAAAACACACAAATATATTATACAAGTTAAAAGGAACGGCAATTAAAGATATTTATGGGGGGGGGCAATGTCTCACAACGGGTAAGGAGTAGTACATATAATTGTTGAAAAGGTTTTATAACCAGTATTGAAAAAAATGGACAAACTCAAGTAAAGACAAAACATTTGTATTTCAGTACAGCACTTGTGTGTGTTATGCATTTGTTTTACTTTCCACCACCAGTGCTAAATACAGGCTGCATGAGGAGTGAGCCAAGAGGAAGGCCTGAGATGAGACATCCTGTATCAGACGTTAATAAGGCTGAGAGGAGGAAAAGCTTTGAGCTGAGTCAAAGAGGGCTTTCCCGTTATCGCCCCTTAAAGAGCCACGCAGGGCTACAATGTCTTCCAAAACAAAAGTTATCTAACGTCAATATTTTGTCTGTCTGTCTGATATTCAGGGTCGCAGGGTTCTATTTGGGGGGTTGTGTGAATGTTTTTTTTTATCCAGGGCTTCTGGGATTCAAACCAGTCAGTTACCACATTTTGTAAGAAAAATGGGCAAACCGCAGGTCTACGATTAAACAAGCCCAAAAGAAGCGACTATATAGGCCACATATATACTGTATTGTACAGTACATTGGCTATTTGGAAATAGCCGATCTACAAGCTCACAACGCATCGCAGATCTGCTATTTAAAAAAATATATATACATAATAATCTTGAAGACAGCGTGAAATATTTGGAATATATTTCAGAAACATTACAACACAAATCTTGAATGGTTTGGTGTAGAGGGGAAAAAGGAGGAAACCAAGTACAGAGCCAATTAACCCATTCTGACCTGAGATCAGATTCTAAAAAATGTCAGTCGTTCTTCGATTTTTCAAAAAATAGCAGACCTACAAGCTCGTATCGCGCCACTCGGTGGCGCGATATGAGCTTGTAGATCTGCTATT
Organism: Protomyctophum parallelum; assembly: GCF_964188405.1. Taxonomy (NCBI): domain Eukaryota; kingdom Metazoa; phylum Chordata; class Actinopteri; order Myctophiformes; family Myctophidae; genus Protomyctophum; species Protomyctophum parallelum. The sequence continues at coordinate 47,860,966 of NC_139705.1, read as the reverse complement.
TTTCAATAGCTAAAGCATAACATGATGCCAACACCAAAATGGGTGCCCGGTCAGAATGGGTTAAAGGTAACGTATTTAATGTACACAACACTGATAGTCTATTAAAAAGTTTAATCTGCAACACAATGCGATATGTATTGGAGTTACAGAAACGAATAGATTTACGCGCATCACTTGGTCGAGGTGCTGGGTTAGAGAAAAGAAGAATGAGCCAAAGCTCTTCATCTCGAGACATTCGAGACATTTCGCTCTTCATCTGGTCAAACTAGGAGTTTGACCAGATGAAGAGCGAAATGTCTCGAAATGTCGTCAATAAATGAATAATTGGAGCAGATGAGTGTGTGGGTTCATTCTTGTATGTATTGGAGTTACCTGCTTTCATCTCTCTCTCTCTCAGCTAAAGGGTCCTCGGCCTGAAAAAACGATGCTTTATAGATACAATACATGACCATTGAGTTGAGTGAATGTCACTTTCTAACTCTACAGTTCGGTACACGTCAACCGGCCCCCGCAAAAATAAAATAATAATAAAATAATAAAATACAGACAGAGGGAATGCTCTCTGCAGACAGACACCGCCACACACTTCTTGTGGGATGATTGATTGTAGTTCTTTTGCTATTTTACTTGTCTATGTTGAAATTGTAGGCTACTTGATGCTGGATGTCTCTGCTATACACAGCCAGTCAGGTACACTCAGTTTGCACACACATTTACGCTCAAAGGACCACAATGGAAATACACAAATACCTCTACGTACAGTATGTACTACAAATAATAATTATGCTCATGCATGTTTTGTCAAAAACAATCAATCAATCAATCGATCATGCAAGCAAGAATCCGCTTTATTTACGTACAAACTAAAGGCAAGGAATACAGTAACTCAATGTCAAAATGTTTGGTAGAGTTGTGCAAATTATTCCAAGGTAAATCCAAGGTAGTAGGGACAGTTAGCTTAAAATAGAATATAATCTTTTAATCCACAATGCCCTTTTTTATGCTTTTGACCCACCCTCCACCACCCCCCCCCCCCCCACCCCCACCACACACACACTTCTCCATTGACCTACTTTCACCGACCTAATGACCTTGTAAGTGACAGGAGCGTATGCAAGCTGTCAGCGCCAGGCAAACGGAAGCGGGAATCCCAACAATAAGGAGCTAGGATACACAAAAGAGGAAGGAGAACAAAGACAGCAGTGACAGAGGAGACGAGGAGAGGAGGAGAAAGGTGACCAGAGGTCAGAGGTCACAGAGGAGACGAGGAGAGGAGGAGAAAGGTGACCAGATGTCAGAGGTCACAGAGGAGACGAGCAGAGGAGGAGAAAGGTGACCAGAGGTCAGAGGTCACAGAGGAGACGAGGAGAGGAGGAGAAAGGTGACCAGAGGTCAGAGGTCACAGAGGAGACGAGGAGAGGAGGAGAAAGGTGACCAGAGGTCAGAGGTCACAGAGGAGACGAGCAGAGGAGGAGAAAGGTGACCAGAGGTCAGAGGTCACAGAGGAGACGGGTAGAGGAGGAGAAAGGTGACCAGAGGTCAGAGGTCACAGAGGAGACGAGTAGGGGAGGAGAAAGGTGACCAGAGGTCAGAGGTCACAGAGGAGACGGGTAGAGGAGGAGAAAGGTGACCAGAGGTCAGAGGTCACAGTAGAGGAGGAGAAAGGTGACCAGAGGTCAGAGGTCACAGAGGAGACGGGGAGAGGAGGAGAAAGGTGACCAGAGGTCAGAGGTCACAGAGGAGACGAGGAGAGGAGGAGAAAGGTGACCAGAGGTCAGAGGTCACAGAGGAGACGAGGAGAGGAGGAGAAAGGTGACCAGAGGTCAGAGGTCACAGAGGAGACGAGGAGAGGAGGAGAAAGGTGACCAGAGGTCAGAGGTCACAGAGGAGACGAGGAGAGGAGGAGAAAGGTGACCAGAGGTCAGAGGTCACAGAGCTGGAAGAGCATCACAGAAAGGGGGTAAAGAAAGCCGGTTTACGACGATTAGGAGAAAGTAGCAGATCTACAGGCTCACAATGCGGCATGTTGTGAGAGCTTGTAGATTGGCTATTTAACTGGTCTAGGCCTGCCGGTGAGACGGCAATCTGGGCCTATAGGGTGGTGAGGGTTAATGGCAATCTGGGCCTATAGGGTGGTGAGGGTTAATGGCAATCTGGGCCTATAGGGTGGTGAGGGTTAATGGCAATCTGGGCCTATAGGGTGGTGAGGGTTAATGGCAATCTGGGCCTATAG
>NC_139705.1:47833733-47853733 GCF_964188405.1 Protomyctophum parallelum | reverse complement strand
GTATATGACCACATTTCTAAGCACTTTCAACCTCTAGATAACATTTTCTGAAAAAGGAAAAACAATCCCCGTTTTTTAAGCTACACCAGGCAATTTTGCGCGCGCACGTATGCGTTTACTGTGCGCGTACAGTGCGTTTGGATAGGACCAATATATGTCAATGATACCAGCTACACCAGACGCACGGATACCGCGGGCCATCCTACGCGTGCTCTAAAAATAGGATCGGTTCTAATCTTTTTTTTACGTGCGTATTCCCCCATGCGCGCGTATCTATATATCATCCCGGAAGGTCCCGCACAAACCTGCCGCGCGTCTGACAGATGGATGTAGCCAGGGCATTTGGCTTACGCACGCACGGTCCGCGCGTTTAGAGTAAACGCGCGAGAAAAGCCTGGTGTATTGTAGCTTGGCCGTTATTGGTCGAGCGTTGCATAAATCTGTGCTGCATAGCCGGTATAGATGTAACAAAATGTAACCTATCATATCCTTTAAACCAGTGGTTCTCAAAGAGGGGTCCGGGGACCCCCAGGGGACCTTGAGGGGGTTCCAGGCGTCCCCAGCTAAAAGTATTTAAAATAGCGCGTCACTTTGTGGAGTTTGTGCCAAGACATGTATACTGTAGCTCTAGACACAGGATCTTTTTGACCTGATGGCCAAGATTCATTTCATCCCCTGAGCAAGCAGGCTGACTATTGGCTCAATGGTAAACATGGCAGCAAGCAGGCTGACTATTGGCTCAATGGTAAACATGGCAGCACGTGCTGAGGAAACCGGCTTCAAATCAATATCCATTGGAACACAGGTTCTTTTTTTATCTCCTTCCATTTCCTTAACCACGTAAACCCACTGACCTGAGATCAGATTCTAAAAATGTCTTCTACATCCTGACAGTTTACTAAAAAAGCTATGTTTCTATATATATATATATATATATATATATATATATATATATACACCCGACAGAGACGATGAGAGCCTGTCCTGATCAGTAGATGGGACAGATCAGACAAAATATAAGCAATGAGCTACATCATATCACAGATTACATCATATCACAGATTACAGATTATGTTTGTTTTTTTGGGGACATAACTATAAACCCTGTGCGGCTTACTTAGCAGGTGGAACATGGGAGGCGCAATCAATAAAATGGAGCTTAAACGATTTGACCAACTGAGTCAATTAATATTAGCCTGCCCTTTGCCAGGGCTTTGACACTAAGTTATGGTGTAATTGTGTTTTTTGCACCCTTCAGAATTGGTTAGTATTGCATTATAAAATGTACCAAGCAAGACAAATCAGTACTGTAGGGAATTGGGGAGTGACAATCTGAGACCTAGAATTATAGTTCTTATTTCTTAGAATAGTTCTTATTTCTAAAAGAGCACTTACAGGTGGCTGCAACTTGGAACAGAGTAGTTCTACATTGCAGTATTGATACTTTATTTACTTAAGTAAAACATGCAAGTACTTTTTCCACCCCTGCAAGGTTGTATATACCTAACTACATTATGAGTCTCTAGGGCCCAGACGAGGATGGGGGAGGGCTAATGGAATATTCACAAAGTTTATTTATAATTTCTCCTGCTTTATAATGGATTTAGCACAGCGGCCATTTACTTTAGCAGGAAGTCTAGCGGTCCTGACAGCCTTGTCTATAAACATGGACTTTTAAGGCGATAGGAGACCTTTTCAATGGGCCCGAGACATAGCTCTTCAGTATATATATATGACTTAAAACCAGGGGGACAAACGCGGACAAATGTGTATTTTACAGAAATGCAATCTATCACATCCTTTAAACAGAATATATTTCAGGTTTGAACTCATAAGGTTATACGTTTTGTGAGAAGGCCTCTGGGAATTGGTACTATTTATATTTTTTTAACAGGATCTGTTTCCGTGAGTCTCTGGCTCTTTGTGAGTTTGTCTGTTCTTTTGTGTTGTTGTTGTTCAAAGTTTCTTTATTTATATTTTCCAAATCACATAGAAGTCAACAAGACATGCTTTAATTGATACATGTAAACAGCCAGCATACAGTGAATACAGTGGACTACAATATGCTGCATTGAGGTGGGACATTGAGACATTTAGACCTTGGTGTCGGGTAAGATAGCTAGCTTTCAGGTTTCTTCCTGAAAGCTGAAAGTCTTTGAGTCAAAAGGCCCAATCGAAATACACCACTTTAGTGTCATCATAGCATCACCCCCTCCCCCATTATCATACAACAACAGCTGTGGGCGAGGCTTAAGTTCAGGTGGGTAATATGGTGCTAAGGTGAAAACCAGATATACTTAATGAACTGGTGGGTGGGGCCACATACTGTATACACATCATGTTATCACTTTCTGTACACTTTTTTTAAACAATCTTCCTCCTAGTATAATCATAGTAGCCTACCTGATGATCGTGTTTTAAAGGGGGGAATCACAGCACTTCCTCTTTAAGGTTACTAGAGTGGTGCCCGTTGGGCACTGACTGGACTACTTGGAACAATGCAAGTTGGAAATGCATTCCCCACCCAGTTATTACGTCTGTGTCCCTTAAATGGAGTTCTTTGTCAGGCAATGCCCTGCACATATGGAGTCCATGCAGATATCAGAACATCATTGTGGGCCCCTGCCCACTGCCCAGTTGTGGCGGTTCACCGTCATTTCTGCAGTTGAAATGATTTGTATGTAAAACAATGGGAACTTCAACATGAATGAAACAAATCTGTTTCAAATCTATATAGAAAAGCACACCCATGTGAACCGACTGGTGCAACTCCCCTCTTCCCCCTCTTCCCCCTCTCTCTCTCTCTCTCTCTCTCTCTCTCTTTAGCAGGCACGCAGCATTCATGTGTGTTGCTGTGCTAGGCTAACGTTACTACAGCGCCCCTACTGGTACATACTGTTGTTCATTAACGTCACATAGGTGAACTAACACATTAGCCTCGGTACCAGGCTTTCATTTTTGTTGGTGCAAAAATTTAAAGCCTGGAGGAACGCATTGGCCGCTCTGGTCTAAAAGTGGGAGTCAACCCTTCCGGGTGGGCGTCGCTCCAAATGACGTGACGTAGCGCTGCACTAGGGGGGAGAGGAGGGGCCGGGGGTGACGGACAGATCGATGAGATCCAATCAGGGCGTGCGCAAATCTCAGCCGCGACCCGCCCCTCTAGACCAGAAACCTAACACGTTAGCTCAGGCTACCAACACATAGGTGAACACGGGTCACGGAAATTGCTGTTCCTTGGAGTGGTTGCACCACTCAAACATCAGATGGCCTACTGGTACTGTACGTTTACTTAAAAAGACGAAAATGGCTGATAAACAACCTCACAACATGTCGCATAATGATGTATTTCGAGCTTGAATCCCTGCTATTTTTATTTTGGAAAACTTTTGATTGTTTATTTGTTTTTAGTTCATTCTGAAATCCCTGGAGTAATTACACAATAACATATGGATAATCATAATGATATAATAATGATAACAGTGGCTATGCGATTTCATAATGTGAATCAATGATGACATGATTTAGCTTTATGGAGGGCGTGCCTCCCTGTGTGTGGTTGTCCGTATGGGCGCCAGGGCTCCATGGTGAGAGAGAGCCTCTTGTGGTTGAGCCGAGCGCCACATGGCCTTGCACGGTCACACCCAGGGTGGACGCCGGCTGTCAGTCACACTACACAACTCAGTATATACAGGAGACTCACAACTTCAACACAACTCAGTATATACAGGAGACTCACAACTTCAACACAACTCAGTATATACAGGAGACTCACAACTACACAACTCAGTATATACAGGAGATTCACAACTACACAACTCAGTATATACAGGAGACTCACAACCACACAACTCAGTATATACAGGAGATTCACAACTACACAACTCAGTATATACAGGAGACTCACAACCACACAACTCAGTATATACAGGAGACTCACAACCACACAACTCAGTATATACAGGAGATTCACAACCACACAACTCAGTATATACAGGAGACTCACAACCACACAACTCAGTATATACAGGAGACTCACAACCACACAACTCAGTATATACAGGAGACTCACAACTACACAACTCAGTATATACAGGAGACTCACAACTACACAACTCAGTATATACAGGAGACTCACAACTACACAACTCAGTATATACAGGAGACTCACAACCACACAACTCAGTATATACAGGAGACTCACAACTTCAACACAACTCAGTATATACAGGAGACTCACAACTTCAACACAACTCCAGCATACAGGAGACTCACAACTACACAACTCAGTATATACAGGAGACTCACAACTACACAACTCCAGCATACAGGAGACTCACAACTACACAACTCCAGCATACAGGAGACTCACAACGTCAACACAACTCCAGCATACAGGAGACTCACAACCACACAACTCCAGCATACAGGAGACTCACAACCACACAACTCCAGCATACAGGAGACTCACAACTACACAACTCAGTATATACAGGAGACTCACAACCACACAACTCCAACATACAGGAGACTCACAACCACACAACTCAGTATATACAGGAGACTCACAACTACACAACTCCAGCATACAGGAGACTCACAACCACACAACTCCAGCATACAGGAGACTCACAACCACACAACTCCAGCATACAGGAGACTCACAACCACACAACTCCAGCATACAGGAGACTCACAACTACACAACTCAGTATATACAGGAGACTCACAACCACACAACTCCAACATACAGGAGACTCACAACCACACAACTCAGTATATACAGGAGACTCACAACTACACAACTCCAGCATACAGGAGACTCACAACCACACAACTCCAGCATACAGGAGACTCACAACCACACAACTCCAGCATACAGGAGACTCACAACTACACAACTCCAGCATACAGGAGACTCACAACTTCAACACAACTCCAGCATACAGGAGACTCACAACCACACAACTCCAGCATACAGGAGACTCACAACCACACAACTCCAGCATACAGGAGACTCACAACCACACAACTCCAGCATACAGGAGACTCACAACCACACAACTCCAGTATACAGGAGACTCACAACTACACAACTCCAGTATACAGGAGACTCACAACCACACAACTCCAGCATACAGGAGACTCACAACCACACAACTCCAGTATACAGGAGACTCACAACCACACAACTCCAGTATACAGGAGACTCACAACCACACAACTCCAGCATACAGGAGACTCACAACCACACAACTCCAGTATACAGGAGACTCACAACCACACAACTCCAGCATACAGGAGACTCACAACCACACAACTCCAGCATACATACAGGAGACTCACAACCACACAACTCCAGCATACAGGAGACTCACAACTACACAACTCCAGTATACAGGAGACTCACAACCACACAACTCCAGTATACAGGAGACTCACAACCACACAACTCCAGCATACAGGAGACTCACAACCACACAACTCCAGCATACATACAGGAGACTCACAACCACACAACTCCAGTATACAGGAGACTCACAACCACACAACTCCAGCATACATACAGGAGACTCACAACTACACAACTCCAACATACAGGAGACTCACAACTTCAGGACTGGAGCAAAGTATGCCTAGCCCGTCTTCAAGTAATGCCACATGCACTACTTGATCACACTACACCACTACAGCATCACACAAAAGCATCGTCAAGTAGCAATTTTCTATTTGAATCCTGAAAAGTAACAGTTTTGGACATTTCCACCCGACAGAGACAAGAAAAACAAAACAAGAATATACTATACATAATGTGAATCGGCCATAAAGATTCGGTATCGGAACAGTCTCAAAATACTTTTTAAAGGTTTTTAAAGGCTTCTAGTACCTATAGTAGAACAAAAGCCAAATCAAATATGATGTAAAGTCTTAAGTAAAAATGTACTTTTTCTACATTTAATTTGTGTACTCATCTCATTCAGTTGTGAAAACAGACACTTGGAAAAGAGTTTAGGCTACTGTATTTATTAACTGATTGAATACTTTATTAACAGGCTTTGGGCCAAGCCACATGCAGCCCTATAGAGCCTAGGCTTGTTTCCATTGTGGTCCTCTGTATAATATATACAGTATTTGATATTTTCTATCTACAGTAATAAACACCCCATGTGAAACCTTGAATTCATGGCGATGTTTTTGTTTGTTTCTGACTGTCAAAGCCAATAATTTGACGTGTCATCTGTCAATAGGAGACACATTACGAGACAGTATATGTTTGATGACTATATGATTGGCTCAGGAATGCAACGAAAACAATGTAACTGATAGAAAATACCGTATAAGTCTTTTTCGGGGGGGGAACTACTCTTACGGTATATACTCCGGTAAATCTACTCAGTTACTGCCCACCACTGTGAGAGCTGTCAGGGACAGACTATCGTCCACTTAGCAGCTATTGCACACATTCCACAGCCTCCCTCCAAAGGCCGGCTGGTGGGTCCCCTGCCAAGGTTCAGAGAGAGTGGGTGCAGGCAGAGCAGAAACAACAATGTTTAGACACACGGTGCACAGTGTCTCAGCGTGCCAGGCTGAGGGAAGGCTTGGCGCTGAAACTGATCTGTGTATATGCTGCCCAGAGTGCCCGCGCCTAAACCCATTCTGACCTGAGATCAGATTCATACGAGGTTTCCGCCAGACACACACTGGTCTGATGAACCCATTCTGACCTGAGATCAGATTCTAAAAATGTCAGTCGTTCTTCGATTTTTCAAAAAATAGCAGACCTACAAGCTCATATCGCGCCACTCGGTGGCGCGATACGAGCTTGTAGATCTGCTATTTTTCAATAGCTAAAGCATAACATGATGCTGACACCAAAATGGGTGCCCGTTCAGAATGCCTTAACCCATTTAGACCTGGAAAGCAGTGTTGTAAAGTAACTAAGTACATTTACTCAAGTACTGTACTTAAGTAAATGTATTGGTTGGGGGTTTTTGTACTTTTTCTGTGTTTTTGTTTCTTGTTATGTCTTTGTCTCCTGCCCCCCCCCCTTCCCCAAAAGGAACAGGGTCAGAGCAAAATACAAATGGTGTTTTGTTTTTTGTCTGTTTTGTTTTGTTACTCCCCATGTCCCCTTTCCCCAAAAGGACCACAACGGAAACAAGCCTGACGGCTTCCTTGTGTCTGTATCCTTTTGAATAAATTTTCAATAAAGTTTTCAATCAATCAATCAATCAATCAAAAAGGACAATTCATAATTTTGTCAGCCTTCCGATTGTTGATACTTTTAAGTAGAAAATGTGAGTACTTTTCCACCACTGCTGGAGCGTTAACCTACTGTATACCTTTTAACCCATTTAGGCCCGACGTCGAATTTAAAAGAATGTCTTTGTAAAATGTATTATTTTCTGAAAAACCTCATGTTTTTTATATCAGTGGTTCTCAATATTTCATTTCAAGGACCCCAAAGATTATATGCAATATGCCTCCGCTCCGCATCTGAAAATATATCGTTCCAGGGGGACCTCCCTAGAAGCAAAGATTTGAGTTAAAATAGCAGACCTATCGCGCTCAAAGCGCGGCACTCGGTGCCGCGCTATGTGCACCAAAAGGGGTTTTAATAGAGGAAAACATCTGTATAATCTTAGTTGTTATATTGCATATATCGTCACTGTCGGGCAGAAACCTCCAATCCCCAAAAGTTTTAAATGTGTATGTTGTTTCGTAAATTAAAGCCCGGCCCTACTAACTTCACCGTTTTAAAAAGCGTCAGTTTCAGACAACAGACAACAATGATAAAAATCAATGATTTGAATCAAAAACACGTAAAATATACGTTTTATCGTTTTTATATACTTAAGATTTAGAAGGCGTTTTTAGAATCGGGGTATTATAAAAGTACCATTTGCTTCATGGGTGCAGGACAGGTCAGGCAGAGCCGGGGCACAGCTGAGCTGAACTGAACTGAACGAGAGGAGAGGTGGTTGTGTAGGAGATACGTGTGTGTGTGTGTGTGTGTGTGTGTGTGCGTGTGCGTGTGCGTGTGTGTGTGTGTGTGTGCGTGCGTGCCTTTGAGATGTAGTGGAGTAGAAGTATAATACTTGAGTATATAAAGTAAAATAACTTGAGTATCAGTACTAGACTAAATGGACGCAGTTACGCACCACTGTGGCATTGTAAGTTATGAACCACAGAGGTCATTTCAATAACCACAGTAATAATAGACAAGTTATGAACCACAGAGGTCATTTCAGTAAGTTATGAACCACAGAGGTCATTTCAATAACCACAGTAATAATAGACAAGTTATGAACCACAGAGGTCATTTCAGTAAGTTATGAACCACAGAGGTCATTTCAATAACCACAGTAATAATAGACAAGTTATGAACCACAGAGGTCATGTCAATACACACAGTAATAATAGACAAGCGCTGATGAGAAGGGAGGGGAAGAAATTAAAGCTTGGATTTAGTTTAGGACGGTACAGGAAACAGTGGGGAGCGGGTCGAAGTGAAATTATAAGCCATTTTCCCTGCGGGGAACAATGACTGATGGGATATTGTTGTTGAAACGAGGCCAGGGAGAGTGCACTGGGCCTTTGAAAAGCATCTGGAACGCCTTAGAACATCTGCGTTGGATCAGGCCTCTATAAGACACACTCTGCTATACCAACCACACTGACAACTCCTTTTCTTGGGTGACACAAACGGAACTTGTGTAGGTTTGTGCGTGCCCAGCAGGGCCATGCAGGCTGACACACATCGGCCCGTTGTTTGACATTAACAAGATTATCAGCGTTATGCAGCCAATGTGTACAGTTGTTTCCGAAACATTTCAAAAATAGAATATCTGCAACTCTATACAACGCTTTGTTTTGGAATAGGGCTTAAGTGGTTAATTACAATTATGTTCGCATGTGTGTTTCACATTGAATTGCTCATTGGATAATTGTATAAAGTGTTCTTTTCATATAGAAAAAAAGAAAAAGAAAGGGGAAGGAGCGCATCTGTTTGTCTAGAGTAAAAATCTCCAACAAGGTGGGCCTTTCTGTGTGGAGTTTGCATGTTCTCCCCGTGTCCCCTAGGGTAGGTACCCTCACAAAAAACATGCAGTAATCCTGGTCTCTAAACTGCCTCCCCCTGGCCAGCCGGGGCGCCTGATGGAAGGGAAAGGAACTGTTTGGAATAACGTGTTCCTTCTTTTTCTCCACCACACGGTGGTCTTTGGTAAAACTGGGGGACAGAATTGATAAAAAAAAGGATGAAACCAAAGCACTCGTGGAAAAGTTACAAAGCGTGAAAGAGTTTGGCTAATGCATAGCAAGACTAAAAACAGCACCTGTTTTTAACTGCCTTCATCAGGGTGACTGTTCTTTTCATATATTGAAGTTTACTTAAAGCAGCACTAATAATAAATAATATAAGAATAAAATACAATCTGTATGGCAGAATTAATATAATATGACTTACATACAATTGGGGTGGTTATATTTTGTCTCCCTGCTCTTCTATTGATTAGATCGTGTCAAAGGTCATGTCTCACCTGGCACTTTTTGATGAATTGAACAATGTGGACCCTGTTGTAAACAAGTGTAATGCTTAATTGGGTCGTCCACTCACAGTTAACAGTCTTTGTATTGAGTTTGTGCTTAAAATGTACTGTAAATTCTAAGAACTGTTAATAAATATTTCAATCAATCAATCAAAAAACTAATTTTGACCTGATGGTCAAGATTCCATTTATATACCCTTTGTGCTTCAAAAGAACAGATCTACAAGCGGTCAACAGCCATGATGTGCGTTGACAGCTTGTAGGCCGATTTTTGTGGTTACGTTACTACAGTAATGTTACCGCAGTGTTGGAAGTCATGACATCACCGGAGCCGACATGTAGGCTATACTAAATGAACTAAACTAAAATATAAGAAATATGTATTTTCTCCTTCTGTTGTGTCTTCATACAGTAAGAAAACAGCTTGTTGCGCCTTGTGACCCTTAGGCCTATAAATTAGGTTTAGGAACTAGACGAGTCATGCCTGATTTGCACTTGTGTCTGGTGTCTTGTGCCCTGGTGTCTGAAAACTAGATTTGTGTAGAGATCTGCTATTTTTAGGCTTTAGGCATACGGTAAAACAATTGCTACATTTATTAAAAATGGCACTCATAAGATCACTGTCCTAAAATATTGATGACCTCACGGTATAGTAATACAAACGCGCGTGTGTGTGTGTGTGTGTGTGTGTGTGTGTGTGTGTGTGTGTGTGTGTGTGTGTGTGTGTGTGTGTGTGTGTGTGTGTGTGTGTGTGTGTTGTGTGTGCGCGTGCCTGCGTGGCTGCGTGCGTGCGGTGCCAGGCAGCGGCGTTGGGCTCTGTGTGTACACAGCCTGAGCCTCATGTCTGCACACACAGTTCTGCCTGCCCCTGGTCTTATCTGAAATGAACAGAACCAGGACGTCAGATAAAGAAGCCATGCACCCCGCCCTCCACACCGCCCCGCTCTCCCCCCTCAGTCTGCCTTGTGGTCTGGTCCTCCTCCACACCACACAGTGCACACAACCAGACAAGACTGTGTTATAGCCGCAGTGGTGGAAAAATAACTCAATTGGTTTACTTTAAGTAATACACATGTTTCCTGGAATTGTACAAAAATGCAACCTTTCTGGGATATAATACATACAATTCCCCCCGTTCTTGTCTTGTACTATATCTGGGTCATATAGAAGAATCTGTACATCCGGGAGACCAATACCTGGTTAAAATCTTCTTAGCTGCTGGGAAAAAAGGCTCGAGACTGACATACAGTCTGACAAACAATGGCGAACCATCATGGACAACATTGAAGACATGGAGAAGTTGACAGTTAAAAAAAAACCCTGAGGTGGACCGTTTCTTTTTTTTTTTTTAAGATATTTTTTTTTGCGGCTTACGCCTTTTATTGATTTTTGAAGGGACAGACAGTAGGCTGACAGGAAACGGGAGAGAGATGGGGGGATGACATGCAGTAAAGGCCGTGTCGGGTCCGGGAGTCGAACCCGCGGCACACTGCGACTGGATTACCAGTCCGGTGCCCAGACCGTTACGCTACGGCCTGGGCCTGTGGACCGTTTCTTGAGCCCTGTATAGTGTATACTTCGTCACATGACAAATATAAAAAAATAGCCTACAAGCTGTGCATTGCCTAACATTGTGTTGTGAGCTGCATCTTTCGGTTTTCTTTTTTTGTATAACAGTATATTTATACTTACAGTATACCTGTTGTAGTGTATACTTCGTCATACAGCAAATACTTGCAGTCGGGCAGAACCGTATCTCGTAGACTGCCACAATTGATTTCAGTCTGTTGTCCCTTCCCTGCCAAAGGTCCTTTCCGTGAGGTACCTTATTCAAGGGGCAAAAATTACCCAGAGTCCCGGAAGTTAGCGAACGGCTAATCGATCAATCCCGGAACCAACCGAGGCATGAATTTTGTAACGGCGACCATAGCGATGCTTTTGTTATGAGCCGTGAATATGGCTCATTTTTATCAAAAATGAGATGAATGGGATTTAGCAATCCAGTTATCATTGAAGTATATGGCTGCGGCGGCTGCGGCCATCTTGTTTCCGGTCCATTGCCTGTTCATCGATAGCTATATAGCAACCGGGAGCTAACCAGATGATAATGAAGACAGCGATCTTTCATAATTCAATAAAAAACTAAAAAGTTAGAATATGGAGAAAAGAGGGATGATATGCTCGCCGACATAAAAATGAATGGCGAGGGGTGGGGGTGTGGGGGGGATGTGTGTGGGGGGTTATAGAAAGCAGACGGATAGATTACCCCCCGATTTCCCACGGAGAATCCAATGCTGACAACACCCAAAGTCAAGATGACATTCAACATAATTATATAGTGAGGGGGATGTTAGATAATTAGGGGTTGGGGGCAGCTATGCTGGGCGTGACTGCGGAATGCCTGACCAAAACCGATTAGATTGACTAAACTAAATCAGGAATCTATCTGTCATTTTAGATTTTGGTTGGTTATTCAAAGATAGCATATATACAAGCTCATAGCGCGTCATTTCGCACTATGAGCTTGTAGATATGCTTTGTGCAAATCTTTGGATATACTGTATATATATATACATTTTAAACTCAAATCTTTAGCTTTTGGAGGCCACTGAAAATATTATTTATATGGTGGTCGGTGGCCAAATACATATAATTGTGTGGGTCGTTGACATGTGGTCGATGGCCAAATACATATAATTGTGTGGGTCGTATAAATCGAAGCAACATACTGTAGGTTTACAGAGAAAACGCTTTCTGGATTTAGAAAACATTTAGTAGAATCGGCTTTAGTCTTCATGGGTTAAACTGGACATACAGGTATACAGTGTTGGGACGTAACGTAAACAACGCGTTACAGTAATGCCGTTACTTTCGGCAGTAACGGTTGCTGTAACGCGTTATTTTTTTTAATTCAGTAACTTGTTACCGTTACTACATGGTGCGTTATTCTGTTATTCTTCCGTTATTTTTCATGTAGTCTCGGAAGAAAATGAGAAGAACTGTCTGTTTGCCTTGCGGGAGAGAAGGGGGAGGAGGAGTGAGTGTGTGTGTGTGTGTGTGTGTGTGTGTGTGTGTGTGTGTGTGTGTGTGTGTGTGTGTACTACACACGCGCAAGTTTGTTTACTGTCTGACTAGTGTCATGGCGGAGCCCATATCGCGTTTCAAATGGATATATTCCTCCTTATTTCCTTCAGCTGCTCCAATCCAGCACAAAGAACAGTCAAAGTAAATTGTTGAGTCCCAGCAGATTATGATCCCATTCCCACCGGCTATACCTCCTCTGCCTGTTGGCACTGTGACAGGATTCAACTTTTGCGTGCGTGCGTGTGTGTGTGTGTGTGTTTGTTTGTGTCGGTCGCGTGTATGTGTGTGTGTGTGTGTCTGCGAGTGTGAGACGTGTGCGCCGTGCGTATGCACATCATGTGAGCGAGCGAGCGAAAGAGAGAGAGATAGACAGACAGACACTGAAAGAGGCTGCGTGCGCGTTCGTGTGTGTGTGTGTGTGTGTGTGTGTGACAGTGTGCGTAGCCTACTTTTGAGCGAGAGAGAGAGAGAGAGAGACAGACAGATACTGAAAGAGACTGTGCGCGTGTGTGTTTGATAATCAAATATTAATTCTGGTTTTGGTCTTACTTTGTTTATAAATCCAGACTCAAATTAGTATTGCCACCACCACCAATAAGAGCAGCTATGAGCTATCTCAGCCTATCTGCACAGTATACAACATTCACTGGAGCAGTGGAACTGGAACCCTCATGTTGTGTTGGTTGTAGCCTACTTGTATTTTGTTGTTTGTTATAAATATGTATTGATAGGCCTACATAGCATCATCAAAATCAACACCAGTCCCCCCTGGTATTGGTATTATTATCACTGTACTGAACTGAAGGCATGAATGAATGGCCTGGAAGTGGGAGCCCGTTTTTCTTTTTGAGTGGTGCAACCACTCCTATTATAGACAACTATGTGTGTCCCTGGCTGGCTGGCTGTGTCCCTGTGTCCCTGGGTCTGAGCACGGAAATAGCATATTTTCTCCACCAAGTGTTTTGGATGCGGGCCGGCTCGCCGGTTCCTGAAAAGTAACGAAAAAGTTACTTTTCAAAGTAACGCATTACTTTTTGGTTTAAGTAACAGTAAAGTAACTAAGTTACTTTTGAAATGATGTAACTAGTAACTGTAACTAGTTACTTTTTCAAAGTAACGGTCCCAACACTGCAGGTACAGTATACAGTAGCAGCCCTCTGCCCCCACCCCTTCTTTCTCTGTAAATATACCCTTTGATGCTGTTATTATTATTATTATTACAGTATAGATATTTTTAAACAATATGTTTTTTGTTGTATTGCATGTATTATTTACTGATGAATTGAGTACAATGGACCACAATGGAAAGAAGCCGTCCCTGGGCCATTTTTGTTATCCTTTTAACTTGTTAATAAAGTATTAAATCAATCAATCAATCAATCAATCAATCAAAACGACTAGTGATTCAGGGGTTGGAACCAGGCTAGCCAGTCCCTCTTTATATTCCTGATTCTTCTTTCTTCCAATGAGGAAAATCTGTCTTCCCTTCCATGGAATTGCACATACTGTAGGTCCTGTCCTGTGACAAACTGCCTCAAGTGGTATTGTGGGCTGATAGCTCTGACGGTAAATGGTACATTTATATAGCGCCTTTATCCAAGGTGCTTTACAGAGATTGTGCATTACATGCATTCACCCATTCACACACACCTTCATACACCGATGGCAGCGGAAACCATGCAAGGCACCAACTAGCACATCGGCAGCAATTAGGGGTTCAGTGTCTTGCTTAAAGGTTTTATGACATTCATTTTCATTTATTTTTATTTTTTCTTTTAGGTTTTATGACCTCAATTACACCCAAAAAACCTGAACTTTGAACAATCAGTGGATTTTCTGTGGTCTGAAGTTTTCTTTGGGTTTTTTTTGGGCCTTTTGAGCTACAATGAAAACAGTCAACACAGTGAAAACAGTGACATCTGCTGGCAAATCCCATTGACATATATGGGATTTGCAGTAAGTGATGTCACTTACTGCCAGCAAATCAGAGCACCTGTTTGAGCCAGAAAATCCCAGATCACAGAAAATCTACTGAATGTTAAAAGTTCATGTTTTTTGGGTGCAATTGAGATTAGAAAACCTTAAAAAAACAAGAACAATTCCAAAACCTTTTTTTTAATGTCACAATCCCTTTAAGGACACTTCCAGCCACTCTACCCCTGAGCCACCGTCGCCCCGGTGACGCTACAACAACTGCCTATACTTGAAATGAGTATTTTTCAGTTCTCCCAGGGTTATAGACTGGAGCAAAACGTATCGTAGTGGAGTTTACACAATACAGAACTCCCAACACAGACTATCACATGCAACTTTCACCAGAATACATAGGCCACAGTTAGTAAGCCAAGACATGTGCATTTCGTTGAGACGGTATTGTGAAATGAGTCCATCTCTTTTTCTCAAACTGTGCAACTAATCAAATCCATCTCCAACCACATATTCTTGCGCAATTTGACACCAAACTAATAACCCAGCTGTCCTCCACAAACAATCCTGACAGATTTACACTGTAAACATCTACAGCAATTTCTCACTAAATAAAGCTCCAGTATGCTCAAATGCAGACACAAAAATAGATTCATGTCATGGTAGATGCAGTGTGAATGTGGTGAATTTCACAACTGAACATCAAAAAGAACAACTTATATGTAAATAAGTAAGAGAGAGAGAGGGTAAATGGTAAGTGTCTGAATATAGGGTGGTCCCTCAGCAGGCGATAGTGTGCCAATCATCAAAAAGCCCTGAGAACCGCTCTTTTTTTATCCAGATAAATTGGTTAACAGTTAACATAGACGTTGTAAAATAGCATTGGAAATAGCTGAAAATAACTAGAGACATTGCAGCTCACAACAAGCTACGTAGTAGATCAGCTATTTTCACTTAAACCTAACCTCTAAATGTCTAATTCTAGCAGTTAGTACATGCACGCACAGTCGCACACACCCACTCACTCACACGCTCACTCACGTCCACTCAAATGACCTCGCCTTTGCAGTCACGTACGACAGGCAACAGTCTGGCAATGCAAGAACAGGTTTGCATCATTGAACTCCACACCCCTCAGAGAGTGTGTGGGTGAAGTTTCAAGACAATCAGACAAATTAAATTGAAATTGGAGGTCTGTGGGACCATAGTCTCGGATTGCCAGACTGTTGCCTCTCGCAATTTTCAAATGCTTCCGTCATACAGACTGGAGCAACGGAAGCTCTATCACACAGAATTTATGTATGTTGTCTCTGCCAGGTGGAAAGCTCATAATTATGTCCAAAACTGTCACGGTCATTAAAATTCAAAGATGGACAAAAAACACAAAAAGATAAAATATGAAGATAAGAGGTTTCTGCCCGAACGGCGACCGCGACTAAGCAAAAGTCTTGGATCTGAAATGAACAGATTTCTGTGCCAGGAGAGATGCTGCAACAGTAAACTATACTGTATATCCACGCAAGCACGCACGCACGCACACACGCACAGATCTGGGTCTCCACTGCTTGAGTTGTCGTTTCCCTGGCAACTGCTAGGCCAAGTGAACACACAAGCACAGAGGGAGACTCTTGATTGGTTAGCAGCCCCCGCACGCACGCACGCACGCACACACACACATGCACACACGCACATGCACACACGCACACGCACACACACACACACTCAGATTCTCAGAAATGACGCTCAGACGTACAATTCCAAATATCGTCGCAGTCGGTTGGAAACCCTGTATGTCCAAAATCACATCTTTTTGTAAAATTGTGGAAATGGCTAATCTACAAGCCCACGATGTGAGCCGTTGTAAGCTTGTAGATCGGCTATTTTCAAAACTTTTGGGGTAATGGGGTACATCAAATTCAGATAGTAATCTAAGATCATAGGAGAATTTAAACTTTACAAACTATAGGATGCCAGGTCAACAAATGAACCTGGCATCTGTCTAGATAACATGCTATCTACATAACATTTTAACCTTTGCATAAGGCCAAGGTCAAGGCTAAAGTGCTACGGGTAAATGTGTTGGTATAATAGACGTTACGGCCCGATTGGACGTACCATGGCATATTCAAAGCTCCAGGGGGGTCATTAATACAGCACAGAAGATCGTTGGCTGCCCTCTCCCCACAATGGAAGAACTTACTATACAGGTCATTGGCTGCCCTCTCCCCACAATGGAAGAACTACACAGGTCATTGGCTGCCCTCTCCCCACAATGGAAGAACTACACAGATCATTGGCTGCCCTCTCCCCACACTGGAAGAACTACACAGATCATTGGCTGCCCTCTCCCCACAATGGAAGAACTTACTATACAGATCATTGGCTGCCCTCTCCCCACAATGGAAGAACTACACAGGTCATTGGCTGCGCTCTCCCCACAATGGAAGAACTACACAGATCATTGGCTGCCCTCTCCCCACAATGGAAGAACTACACAGGTCATTGGCTGCGCTCTCCCCACAATGGAAGAACTACACAGATCATTGGCTGCCCTCTCCCCACAATGGAAGAACTTACTATACAGGTCATTGGCTGCCCTCTCCCCACAATGGAAGAACTTACTATACAGATCATTGGCTGCCCTCTCCCCACAATGGAAGAACTTACTATACAGGTCATTGGCTGCCCTCTCCCCACAATGGAAGAACTACACAGGTCATTGGCTGCGCTCTCCCCACAATGGAAGAACTACACAGATCATTGACTGCCCTCTCCCCACAATGGAAGAACTACACAGATCCCACTGTCTTAAAAAAACACAGAACATTATGAAAGACACTTCCCACCCTGATCACTCACTGTTCAACTGTTGCCATCAGGCAGACGGTACAGAGTGATCAAGTCAGGGAACATGTTACAATGACAATAAAGATCTATCTATCGAAATCTTTAGACTCCACGGCGAAGAACAGGCACTGTGCCCCAGTGCCACCCAAGTGCCCTGAAAATAGCACATCTACTATTTTCAGTATAAATTAAGCATAACAATGACTGAAATCACTTCAACCCAACTAGTTCCTTAATTGGAGCAAGCTGTGGAGTGCTCCAGATTCAAGATTTTTATTGTTACATCCAACATTGCATTCTCCATAACTCAACTTTTTATGGGCTTTCTTTTTCATAAATGAATGCCTAAACAGCAGATCTATGCAAAGCATTGTGAGCTTGTACATCCTCTATTTTCACCATTTTAAAATGTTTAAAAAATAATAATAATAAAACGGTCTTGGATATAAAAGATTTCCACCTGGCAGCAGCAATAAGTAGGCTATTATGAAAGTCCAAATCTTAGGTTCCAGTCTTCTCGCAGAAACTAGACAATTGAAAAAAAGAATTGAAAAAACATAATAACAACAACAACAACAGCAATAATAGCAAACACTAAAATAGAATACAATAACAAATACACACGGGAAGTGCCCTTGTTAGGTGCTGTCTGTGTGCATGTGCGCCTCTTGTATGTGCCATGTCCCATCATGTGTTTGTGTGCATGCGATAGCTTCTGCTATTGTCTGATTGTCTAATTGTTGTCTAACCGTCTAATTATTTGAAATAATTATTTTGAAATAATAATAAGTGTGCATAATCACCACAATAGTTTCCATGTTTAACAAATATTCATACGTTTTAGTAACGGACATAGCAGAAGCTTACAACGCGATACAAAGTGTCGCGTATACAAAGTGTAAGCTTGTAGATCTGCAATTTACACAATTTATAAAACAAATGAAAGCATAAAGTGATTAAATATATGTCAGTATGTTCTTTGCATTATCGTTGCTGTCTGGAAGAAACCACTTAATATATAAATCAATGCTATAGACAGACGCCTTATCAGACAACGTCCCACTGATAAGCACTATAGCATGCGCGCACACGCAGGCCGGCATCACAAACACCCCACTTCGCATAAGATGCAATGGAAAAGTTCTTCCTGCTCTCATGTGTAAAAGAATGCCCCATCAAACTGTCAGATGCTGTTTTTCTCCCAGTGTGGAGGAAGAATGATTGAATCGATAATGATTGAATCGTTTGTCGGACCAATGACTATAGTCTGAACTAAGTACTGCACCCACTTTAACCCATTTTGGACTGATGTCAATTTAAAAAAAAAGGTTTCTAAATCCTAATAGTTTTCTGAAAAACCCATGTTTCTATGTCAGTGGTGCTCAGCCTTTTTCATGTCAAGGACCCCCAGAATTATCTCTATTGGGCCACGGACCCCGATCTCAAAATATGTAGTTCCAGGGACCCCCCAGAAGCAAATATTTTAGTAAAAAACGTTCAATCTGAAATATTAATATATATTAAGATTTGCGACACATTTTCACAACTTTTCAAAAATAGCAGACCTACAAGCTCGTAGCGCGCCAGCCACTCGGGCTATGAGCTTGTAGGTCTGCTATTTTTTAATAGCTAAAGTATAACATAATGCTTAAAACACCAACATGTGTTCCCGCCCAAAATGGTTTAATGTTGTAGTCGTGACAGCCCTGGTGTGCATGCGTGAATGGCTGCGCGTGTGCGTGCACGGCTGTGCGTGTGCATGCGCACGAGATCCCCATGGGTCAGCGTCCTCATGGTGTTGTGAGTAGTGCACATGTGACAGGTAGCCTCCTTAAGATGCTGCTGCCGACGTTCAAACCACAAATTATTTATCAGGGAGGCCAGTGGCTGCGTGGGGAGAATATCACTTTCTCCTCCTGCCATCGCAGGAGCCTCCGTTTCCTCCTCCTCAAAACAGGGTGTCTTATTCTACAGTCGGCCTCACACCAGGGCTGGACTGGCCACAGGACGTACAACATATTTATTCTTTGGGACAGGCAGGCAGGCCAATAGGCAGTAGGCCACTGCTGGAAAGGTCCGGGCGTGCTGCCATTCTGCCATCATGATAATTTCACTGTACCTGTATCAGTGAGTGACAAATAAACCCTCTACAAAGGGTTGTGTAGTTGTCTGTTGGTTTGTATCATTTATGTTGTTCTGTAAAAGTGGTGGTATTGGGGCTTGTTTGTTTGTGTGTGCCTCGACGGAGTTGGCGGCTGGGAGGCTGTCAACCAGGCAGAGACAGACACTTACACAGGTTGTGTCAACCAGGCAGAGACACACTTACACAGGTTGTGTCAACCAGGCAGAGACAGACACTTACACAGGTTGTGTCAAACAGGCAGAGACAGACACTTACACAGGTTGTGTCAAACAGGCAGAGACAGACACTTACACAGGTTGTGTCAAACAGGCAGAGACAGACACTTACACAGGTTGTGCCAACCAGGCAGAGACAGACACTTACACAGGTTGTGTCAACCAGGCAGAGACAGACACTTACACAGGTTGTGTCAACCAGGCAGAGACAGACACTTACACAGGTTGTGTCAACCA